>NW_027506223.1:0-128214 GCF_021521415.1 Bidens hawaiensis
AGGTTTTCTTTGGAAACCTAAGCCTGAGATTAAGATTGAGATAGTTGCTAATGTAAGAGACTACTCTGAAAAGAAGGACTATGTGATAAAAGAGTGTGACACTGACTCAGCTGAGTACCAGAACTCAACATCACTAGTTAAAACTCCAAGAGAGTGTGGTTACGAAACAGACAATTCAAACAATCTAGAAATCACTCATGAAGATCCGGAACCAACTACACTCACTTCCCAAGCTGTGTCTGAAACTGAATCTGTTGAGCTGCAAGTTGATAAGGCTTGCACTTCATCACTCAACTAATCAAAATTTCTTTGTATGTGCAGGAACAGTCCACTCCTCTGAATGACATATGGTACATGGATAGTGGATGTTCTAGGCACATGACATGTTACAAGAGATCTCTTGCCAATTATGAAGAAAAGTATGAAGGTCCAGTAGATTTTGGGAGTGATGAGAATGGTGGAAAGATTGTTGGAAAAGGAATCTTAACAAATGGGAAAGTCTCATTTGATAATGTATTTCATGTTGAAGGTCTTCAGTACAATCTGATGAGTATATAACAAATGTGTGATAAGGGATGCAAAGTCAGTTTTGATGATTCACACTGTTTCATTCTAAAACCTGAGTTTGTGATTCCACCTGAAATGATTATGATGATGGCACCAAGAAATGGTAACTTGTATGAATTGAATACTGTTTCAAGAGGAGGTGCATGTTTTGTTTCCAAAGCCACTGAAAATGAGTCAAAATTGTGGCATAGAAAACCGTGTCATGTGAACTTGAAGAACATGAACAAGCTTGTTAAAGGTGAGCATGTCATAGGCTTACCCACAAGAGCATTCAAATTGGAAGATCACTGTAGTTCATTCCAAAAAGGAAAACAACACAAATCTACTCATAAGCCAAAGCTCATCAACTCAATTGATTAAAGTACTTGAATTACTTCACATGGATCTTTTTGGTCCTGTAAGTGTACCAAGTATAGGGAAGAAAAAATATTGTCTTGTGATCATTGATGACTATTCAAGATACACTTGGGTTTATTTCCTAAGTACCAAGGATGAGACTTGCAGAGTTGATTAAAGGTTGTGTAACAATGATTGAGAACAAGTTGAATAAGAAAGTCAAGATGATGAGAAGTGACAATGGCACTGAGTTCAAGAATGGGGTTATGCAAGAATTCTGTGCAGAAAATGGTATACTACAACAATTCTCAGCTCCTAGAACTCCTGAACAAAATGGTGTAGCAGAAAGAAGAAATAGAACCTTGATTGAAGCTGCAAGAACCATGTTAGCTGACGCAAATTTTCCTGTCACTTTTTGGGCTGAAGCCATAAATACAGCTTGCTATGTTCAGAACAGGGTACTTTTCAACAAAAGGCATAACAAAACTCCATATGAAATATTTCACAACAGAAAGCCTTACATTAAGTTTTTCAAGCCCTTTGGATGCAAATGTTTTCTACTGAACACAAGAGACTATTTGAACAAGTTTCAAACAAAGTCCCTGGATTGTTTCTTTGTTGGATATTCTACACACTCAAAGGCTTACAGAGTTTATGTGAAAGACCACTTGAGTGTTATAGAATCATATGATATTATCTTTAATGAGAACCAATTCAATACAGTTGATGGTGCATCATGGCTATTTGATCATGAAAAGTTAATAAGGTCTTTCAAGATTTATCCTGAAGACATTGATGAATCTTTCTACAAGACCAGTGAAATTGAAGAGAAAAAGATGAAATCATTGGACTTGGAAGAATTATGGAAAAAGGTTGCTAGAAAAGAAAAGGAGTATACTTTTGTGAAGAATTCCTTATGTGATATTGGTGAACCTGATCAAGAAAACAATCACAATGTTGAACATGATCACACTGAGAACAATCAAGACAATCAAGATGTACAGAATAATCAAGTTCAGAATGAGGGTGACACAAGCAACCAAGCAAGTGGAGAAGAAACTGCATCTACAGTAAGATTTCAAGATCTATTTCAAAGATTGAACTTAGAAAACAATGGTGCATCTACTTCAGGACAACATAATGATGAAGCACCAGAATTTCATGATGCAGAAGCTGATTTGATCATTGAAGAACCAGAGCTCAATGAAATAAATCTTGACACAAATTTGTCTACAAATATGATTATACAAACTCCTTATGTGGAAAAGAATCATCATTCTGAAAACATCATTGGTGATTTGCATGAAAGAGTTACAAGAAGTCATTCTGAAATTGCAAACATCTGTCTTTACTTTTGCTTTCTATCCCAAATAGAGCCAAAGAACATTGCTCAAGCACTAAAAGATAATAGTTGGGTAGAAGCAATGCAAGAGGAACTGGCACAGTCTGAACCTACATGTGTGGGATCTTGTTGATTTGCCAATAGACAGATATGCAATAGGAACCAAATGGGTTTTTAGAAACAAAAGGGATGAAAGGGGTTTGGTAATTAAGAACAACGCTAGACTTGTAGCACTGGGATGTCTTCAAGAAGAAGGAACAGACTTTGAGGAAGTCTTTGCTCCTGTTGCAAGACTTGAAGCAATCAGGATTTTTCTTGCATATGTTGCCTTAAAAAACATTAGAGTGTTCCAGCTTGATGTTAAGTCTGCATTTCTTAATGGAAAGATTGATGAAGAGGTGTATGTAGCTCAACCTCCAGGTTTTGAGGATCCAATGTATCCAAACAGGGTGTTTAAACTAAACAAAGCCCTTTATGGATTGCATCAGGCCCATAGAGCATGGTATGATGAGCTGTCAAATCATCTTCTTGAAAATGGTTTCAAAAGAGGAGCCATTGACAAGACACTCTTCTACAAAAGAAAGGGATCAGACTTGCTTCTGTTACAAGTGTATGTGGATGACATCATCTTTGGATCTACAAATGAACAAATGTGCATGGAGTTTGAAGGGGTAATGAAGTCCAAATACAGCATGAGTTCTATGGGATAAATGAACTTCTTTCTTGGATTGCAAGTTCAACAGAAAGCTGAAGGGATCTTCATTCACCAAAACAAATATGTGCAGGACATCTTGAATAAGTTCAACTGTCATGAGTACAAGACTGCTTCAACTCCAATGGACACCAAAGAAAAGATGATTGCAGATGAAAAGGGGGAGCCTGTAGATGAACATGAATATAGAGCCTAAATTGGATCTCTGATGTATCTGACTGCAACAAGACCAGATATCATGTTTGCTGTATGTGTGTGTGCAAGATTTCAATCAAGTCCAAAAGTCTCCGACATGAATGCTGTTAAAAGAATATTCAGATATTTGAAGGGAAGACAAGACTTAGGGATTTGGTATCCAAAGAACCAAGCTTTTGATCTGATTGCAATACAGACAGTGATTATGATGGCTGCAACGTGAGCAGAAAGTCAACCTCAGGAGGATGCCAATTTTTGGGTGAAAGGCTAGTGTCATGGCAATGCAAAAAGCAGACTACAGTCTCAATCTCTACTGCTGAAGCTGAATATGTTGCTGCATCTACCTGGTGTGCACAAGTTCTATGGATTCAAAATCAGTTGCTGGACTATGGTTTGAATTTTCTGAACACCCCTATTCTTATTGACAATACTGCTGCATATTTTACTGTTAAGAATCCAGTTCAACATTCTAAAACTAAGCACATTAAAATTAGACATCACTTCATCAGAGATTGTAGTGAAAAAGGTTTGATTGAAATGCAAAGAGTTGATACAAGTGACAATTTGGCTGACCTATTCACCAAACCACTTGATAGAACCAGGTTTAACTTTCTTCTGAAAGCCCTGGGAATGATCAACTCTGATGAAATCTGATTAAGGATGTGTGCCTAGCTGTGTGTCTCTCTGTGTTAACTGATTATGTTGTTAGAGATTACACATATTAAATGTTTAGTGAATATGCTTGATTATGTTGCTTATTTATGTTACTTGAGTATGCTACTAAATATGTTAACTGTTATGTGCTTTGACTGATTATGTGTGAAAAACATTTTTGATTGAATGGATTTATATGTTTGCATGTTTATCAGTTAATGTGCATTTGTGATGTCAGGATAAGTGTTCTTGTCATGAATTACTTGTTGATGTAAGCTTATCTGGTATCATTGCTTAATTGCTTGAATATGTGCTTTATCTGATCTTCTGATGTTATTAAGATAAGTTAGAATTTGATTGTTAGTACTGTCTACTTATCTTGATGATTTCATGTTTGATTAAGATTTGAATATGTTACAACTGATTGTGTCAACATGTGTTTTATGTCAAAATTAAGTGATGAAATGAATATTTTCCAATGAATTTTACATAAATACTCTATTTTGGTCAAAACATGAGCAAGTTGTTTAATGGTGTGGAGATATAATAAGATTATTCAGTTCAAGCTTTAAAAGAAGCTTAAAAGAAGGATTTTTAAAGAGAAGTCTCAAGAAGTTTTTGCTGAAAATTATGTCATTTGCCCAGTTGGAAGGACATGCACTTGTGTATGTTTGGTCCTTAAATCTCTATAGATTCAAAGGATAGCCATTGACCTAAAAACTGAATGCATTTGGGGCAATTATAACTTGTTTCTTATTTCTTCACTTAAAACTATGTCAATAGCTCTGACTTTGAAAGGACATATATTCACATGTATGTTTGGTCCTGTTGACCACTGTTGGTCAAACAGGATAACCATTAACCTGACAATGAAGAGATATTGGGGTGATTGAATATTAAACTGTGTTTATATGGGAAATGATAGTACATTGACTGCTTAGCCAATCATATGAATTTAATAGGCTAAAAGGACCATAGTATAGTCATTAACATGTATGGTTTCTTCCTCATGATGATGTAAAATCTAAGGTGATATAAACATAATGAATATGTTAATCTTTATGTGGAGATACATAGTTGTCTTTGCATGTCTCAAGATAAATCTCTCCGAATGATAGGCAGAAAAGTGATTACCCAGTCATACACGAGCCTGTTGTTATTTGGTCAACCAAAAATGAAGCATCTTTAAATATGAGAAAGAGCAAAGTTTAAGAAAATTTGAGAAAATATCAAAAACAAGGGGAAGTATGAATAAATCAACCAAAAGTTGATAAGTGTTTTAAATATTTTATCAAACAAGAGGGTTACAACTAAGAACTACAAAGATGTTGACAAAATCAGTCTCATCTTGAATGAAAGACATGTTATTAACAGTAAGTCCAGCGTTCAACCTCTATATATGTTTGAATCTCAAAATCAAAAAAATACAAAAAGATCCAATAAGTTCTGTCATACAAAAACAATTTTTGACCAAATACAGGAGGTTGGAGTCAAATTGGGGTGATCTGGGGAAAGCCAAATAAGCTTTGAGAAGAGATATGAGGCATCATAGCACAGTGTTGACCATTAATGCATTATGCTTAAATTGAACCTTAATCATATCACCAAAGAAATGAAATTCATGCTAAGTTTATACTTGCAGTTAACCTATCTATGTTGTCATAATAATGCTGAGAATGAAGTATTGAGAAACATACTTAGTCAATATGATCCCATTCTTGAGATCTTTTTCAGAAAATTGAAGAAACTGTTTTGAAGAGAAATATAACTGAAATTTGATCTCTAAATGCACCATTTTCTCTTAAACTATGATCTTTAATGAAAAATATATTTTGACAAGTGGTTTAAGTCAATAAGTGTTGCATTTTGCCTTTAATTGGCTAAATATGTAAGTTCGGGTAAGGTTTGATGTTTTATAACCTTTCCGGGCACAAAACAGATGAATATGTTTGAATATGTTACTTCGGGTAAGGTTTTATGATTTATGACCTTTCCGGGCAAGCTTAGTCATTTTTGACTAAGTTTATGATTTTCGGGCATGCTTTGAAGTGTTTACACTTTCCGGGTAGAGTACACTGTTGTACTCATTTCCCGAGCAAGCTTGAAGTCCTGAGATGATTATGTGGTATAGCTAGCTTTTAACAAGATATTCTTGTTTCGGGCAAGCATTGCATTTTATATGCTGATTGTGAGTTCAAGCAAACTTTGTGAACTTAAGTTAGTACATTGAGTAAGCTTTGTGATTTATGTGAATATGCTGTTAGGAAAGGTTTGTTAATCTTTCCAGGCACACTTAGATATTATTATTTATTTAAGTCTGTCATTTTCGGGTATGGTTTGACATATTGAAATTCCCTCGAGTAAGGGCATACCTGACGATTGAATGTGTTTATCCTAGCAGCTTAGTGCTAACATAGGATTTTCGGGCAAGCTCTTTGAAATTTTAGACTATAGCGCACTTAAATATTTATGTGTTTTAATTTCTTTCCGAGCATGCTCTGTGATATGTGTGTTTATGATTTCTTTGAAATTACAAGTGTTTTCGGGCAAACTTTGTTTTCCGGGCACACTTTATATTTTGGGTACACTTTTGTTCCCTCAATATACTTGGTAATTTCAAAACTTAACTTTCTGAGTACACTGTCTGCTAGAAGTCCTTTCCGGGCACACTTTGCACTATACGAAAGTTATTCGGGTATGCTTTGAATAATAAGGTTGTTCGGGCATACTAACATTGTGAAGGTTGCTTGAGCACACTATGGTTCCAAGTATACTTGATTAAATATGTTTTTTTATGCTTGATTAAATATGTTTCTTATTCTGATAGGGTTTGTGCTAGATTAAGTTTTTAATTTGAATTTGAGAAATCTATATGGGTGTCTTGATTGATTCCTAGTAAGGATGTTTATTTGATGTTTATACTTGATTATTTATCTTGTGATTAAGTTCTCAGGAAATCTAGTATTTCGGGTAAGCTTTCTTCATTATGTCTTAACTTTAAATTAATTAGCTTGTTCAAGCAAGGTTTATAAATAGAAGGATTCGGGCAAACTTTGTATATTCAAAAATGAAAATTTTCAAGCAAAGTTTGACCGGGTAAGCTTTGCAAGTGGATGTATACCGAGTAGACTTTGAAAAGAATAATTTCGAGTAAGGTTTTACTACCTCAAAAGATAAACATTGTTTTTAAGTACATCAAGTGGATAATGTCGCTGTATGACAGCTAAAAATTCACAAAAAGACAAAGAGCATTTAAAACCCACTTTCAAAAGGTATATAAGAGGGAGTTAGGCAAAATTTTCAACACTACTTTTCCCTCTCTCTCCTTCCACTGCAAACTGCTTACTCGCAAAGAAACCTAACCGACTTATCGCATTTTGCTTCAATCCAAACCCTAACTTGTATCATCCCTCTAATTCCGACTCGGTAAGCAACATTAATGTGTTTTCCAACCACGATTAGACTATAATGGGCTTTGATTATGTATTTGATTACTAATACTTTGTTTATGTGTTTAGGTTATAAATTTGTCGAAGAACAAGTTCTTGAAGAAATTTCTCTCTTTCTTCTTCATTTTTATACATTGAAATTATCTGAAGTACTGAACTTTATGACTAATTTCACTATGAATATGTTTGTTTACGTGATTCAGATATGGCAGAAGATGAACCCAAATATGTCTTCGAACCAAAAAATAATATGTGTGCACTGTTACAAGTCACACCTGACAATGAGCCGATGGCGAGGATGATAACATGGATGGCACGGTCGAATGTCAGTTTTGCGTTCACTGAAAGCCCTGTGATTTACAGAAATCATTCTTTAGATTTCTGGAGGTCTGCAGAACTGGTTGAAGACATCAATGGTAAAAGAATCGAAGCAACCGTTGCTAGACAAGAAATACACGTTACAGAAAGGATGATAAGAAGATGTCTACGGTTGAATGATGGTGATCATAATTCCATAAATTTCAGCACACCTCACTTAATGAAGATATTTGAAGAAACAATGGGATATCAAGGAAATGTACACGATGGACAGTTTCAGAAGGGTATGTTCCCTATGTTGTACAGGTTTCTTATTCATCATGTGATACACGGATTTGCTCCAAGGAAGGGATCATGGACCTTGATGAGTCATGACTTGGCAAATGCCATAGTGGGAATTATATATGATCTACCTTTCAATTTTTCGAAGATGATATTTGAAGGATTAGTAGGAAACCTGAAGAAGGCTGAAAAGAAAAGATTTTTACAATATCCAAGGTTCCTACAGATAATCTTCAACAGTGAACTTCAAAATCTACCCACTGTTGGAACTACACACCAACTGCAAAACCCTGATAAATACAGAAGAATTAAGAATCCAGGTGTTTCAAATATGTACAACTCAAATGTCCCATTTGAGATATTGCCATGGTTGTTGGACCATGATCTGAATGTGATGTCAGTGCCTGAGTTAAGCTCAGAGGAGGAAGGAGTTGATGATGGAGACACTGATGATGAAGATGATGATATGAATGGAGATGATGGAGGAGCTGGAGTAGCTATAGACATCGTTGCACCAGATTCGGGGGAGCAACTTGAGAAAATAGAACAACCTATTCCAACACCACCACAATCACCACCACACATTGACCAACCCATTACACCATCACCACCACAAACTCCACCACACCAAATCACTCACACACCAACAACAACAAGCCCAATCCATACTGATCCATTCATTCCAAGCCCACCCCATACACAATCACCACCACAATCCACTTTCCAAACTCACACCACAGAACAACCTGAATTTGAACCTTTTTCTACATCACCACCTACAACTCCACATACAGACACCTTTCAAAGAAATTTGGACTTAATGTTAGAAAATGTTGAGTTGAGAAGAAGAAATAAGGAGGTGACAAATGAAAATGCTGAATTGAGAAGAAGAAATGAGGAGGTGACAGATGAAAATGTGATGTTGATTGAGAATTTGGTACAAGCTAAATTGAGAATCAAATCCCTGGTGAAGGAGGTTGAGAAGACCTCAGCTGCCTCAAAACAGGGGGAGAATGAAGAAATACCAACTGTCTCTAATGTGAATGTTGATGAAACTGTAACAGTTGAGGAGACTGCAGACAGTTTAAAACTGATTATGATTGATTATGATGATGGAGAGGAAAGTAGTGAGGAGAAGAGGATTGATGATGATGACTATGAAGGAGATAGATCAGATGTCTGCGTACAAGACTATGATTACAATGAAGAAACAGTTAATATGGAGAGGGTTGGAGAGCATGTTGAGACAGAGGAAAGGGTTGAAAAGATGAATGTTGAAGAAAATGTTGAGAAAGAGAAAGAGGTTGAAAAGACACATACTGAAGAGAATGTAGCTATCACTGATGTAGCTACAGATATTCTTACTGACATAGCTACTGATGTCTTAACTGACATACAGATAGAAGTAGAGACTGAAGTGATGAATGAAGAAGATACTGCTACTGAGGAGATAGTTTTTACTGAACCAGAAACTGAACAAGCAGAATGCTCAAAGACTGTAGAGTATGATGAAGAGATGGATGAGCTTGAAAGAGAAATTGATAATTTCCCTCCTGAAAGTGAAGAAGAATTAAAGAAAAGATTAGATAAGGGAAAAGCAAAAGTAACAGAAGAGGAGCCTATTAAGGCATATCCTGAAAAAGATGTGGCATTTAAAGATGATGATATTGCCAATGCTGATGCCCTAAGAGAACAAGAGAACATCTTGAGAGAAACAAGAGATAGGGAGATATTGGCTCAATCCATGACTCCTGAAGAAATAGCAGAACCGGAGATCTTGATCAAACAAGCCGAACTTGCAAAAGAAATGATTGATGATGTGGCTGATCAAGAGAAAATTGAGGAACTAATTAATTTGAGAAGAGTGGAGGAAGCTGATAACTCCTTGGCCTTGGTGGTTAGTATGTTTCAACCCCAGAGCCAACCTGAGAATAAATCTGAAGAATTGCCTCAAAAGGAACCCGAAAGGGAACCTGAAAGGCCAACTGGTGAATCAGTAGAAGAAATGTTGGCTAATGTCACTAGAATCAGGATGGAAAGATCCAAAAAGTTTCAGAAAGTATATTCAAGAAAAAGAAAATTTGGTGAACAGAAAAGGGACGATGAGAGAAATGCTAAGAGGGGCAAGTGGGATGATAAGAACAAGTATTTCATTGAAACACCAGAGGATGAAGCTAGTCCTATAAGGGCTGTCCCAGTACAAACCTTGCAACCAGGTGAAAGAGTTAAAGGTGTCCCTGATGTGCCAAACATAAGTGAACCAGATCATCCACCTTCTGATGAACCAAAGATTGATGCAATGAATGATCTAACTGAAGGAGAGGATGAGTCTGAGGATTCAGATGATGATGACGATGACCCTGAAAATAATCAAGAGAAAAGTGTAAAAGCTACTAATGTTGTGTCCCCACAAGTTGTAATGACTGATGAACAGAGGGCAAACATTGAGTTGAGTATGAGAGAGGCTAAGAAGAGTCATCCTTTGGTTGTAAAATTGAGAAAATATGGAATAAGTTTTGACTCATTGGCTGATCTTGATGATGATCAATTGCAGAAAAGACTTGATAAAGAGAGAGATGCCCTGAAGAAAAAGATGGAAGAGAAAAACAGAGAGAGTCAAAAATTTAGGGATTATCTCAGAAGGCACAACTATTCTAAAAAAATCTGTCTCATTTTAACTTTGACCAACTTCAAGATTTATACAACAGTGAGAGAGAAAAGGTCATTGAAAAATGTATAAAAGAGAATGAAAAACTTGAAAAGACAGAAGCTTTGAAGAAAAAGTTTGGAGGAATGTGTGGATACCTGCTAGAGAAAGGTATGAAGCCTGAAATTGTTGAGCATCTGTCAAGAGAATCAGTGGTAGACCAGTATAATAAATTGAAGAGAAAAGAAAAGTTGAAAAGAGCTCAAACTGAAAGGTCTACCAAACAGGCTGAAGTAACTAATGAACCTCATGCTAAGAAAAGAAGAATTCAAACTTTGAAGGAGAAGACAAAAGAACAAGTCAGATCAGTTGAAACCCCTACTCCTCAAGAAGTAAAGCCTGAACCTGAAGATGAACCATTTGTTTCTTGGGAAAATGAAGAGATGATCAACATTCTGAGGAACATAATGATCAATCAAAGAGGAATGAGTGAAGCAGACTTTAATGTCTTGGAAAAGGAGGATCTGAAAACCCTTTTCTATCTTCAAAAGAATGAATTGGAAAAAGCTTTAAGAGAAGGTGAGAACCCAAGATACTATTCAGATGGAAGATTTGTACCTGCTGGGTTGGCAAACACTCTTGGAATGGCAAAAATGTTACAAGAACTTAAAGAACATGGAGAAAATATTGTTGAACTTGCCAATCTTCCAACTGAAATGGTAGAGGCCATCTACATAAAGTTTTTCAACTTAAGGCCTGGGAAACCAAAGAAGTCTATTCCTTTCAGGCCTCCAATTTCAATAAGATTTCCACAAGGTGGAAGAGGTCAAGGAGGAAGAGGTGAATCAAGCAGTTCTGCACAACAAAGAACCAGACCACAATCTGATGTGGATCTACCAAGAGAACTGTACTTTGATTCTGTTACTGAGTCATTGAAGGTGATTATGGAAAGCAGACAATTGAGAGAGATTGTTGTTAGGAGTGACTTCCGTGAATACAATGAAGAACAACTGAAAAGGATGGTGACTCTTAGATTGTATGATTATCAGAACATGAACAAATTGGCAGGTAGACAGATGAATGATCTGTCAAAATTCTTGTATGAAGAAGCTGACAAAGGGTTCCCATTCTTAAAAGAAAAGAGAAGCTGGAGAATGATTCAGCTTCACAAGTCAAAGATGACAGAAAAATTGAAGAGAATGGACATTGCTGAAAGAGACTTTGTGATGAATGTCAAAGATAGGAATCCCCTATCAAATATGAACACATGCATTAGTCTTGAAAGAAGAATGACACGGCCCAACTACACAGTGCAAAGGAATGGTATCATTGCTGAATTAGAATACAAAGAAAATGCTGGTCACAATGTACTAAAAAATTCTGATGGAAAAGTTCTGGCCATAATCAAGAAAGATGCAGATTTGACCTACTTGCATAATGAAGACTTGATGGATATAGGAGATTTGGTGATTCCAGAAGGGCACATTCACTACCAAATTCTCAATATCTTTAGGGAAAGAGCCGCATTTGTAATAGCAATGAGAAGACAAGCTGCCTACAATGAATGGAAAAGACAAAATTCCTAGAATAGGCTTTCTTATGTAATGTCTACGGATAGTTTTTGAATATGTAATTTGTTTATGTTATTTGAATATGTAATTTGACTTTTGATTTGATGTGTATTTTGACTAAGTGTAAGTAACTGTAGAAATGTTTTGGGTCAGCTGAGGTGTTCCAATCTAGGGGGAGATTGTTGGGTCAAGAAACTGATCTAAGGGAGAGATTGTTGAGTTAAATATTTGACCAAAATGAAGTACATGGAAGATTGGAATCTTCTCAACCTCCTCAGAATTCGCTAAGTATGGATACAGGTACACCTTAGACTTCCGAGCAAGCTTTTACTTAGCCGGGTACGATATTTTGTCAATCGGGCAAGGTTTACTTCAAGTAGTCTTCTTTAGTGGATATCTGAGCAAGGTTGGCAAATTAGTGCATTGTCGGGCAAGGTTCACTAGTTTATGTAAATCCGAGCAAGGTTCACTTTATCAAGCAAGTCTGTTCTTCATAGTCAAGTAAGGTTCTCTTCCGAGTAAGCTTTTGGCTAAACAAGTCCATGAGGTCAAGTGATTGGAAGACCGGGCAAGGTATTCTTTAATAATTATGGTCCGAGCAAGCTTGATGTATAAATGGAATATCTCTAAGTAACATCGGGCAAGGTTCAACTCAAGCAAGGAACAGTCCTCCCGAGTACACTTTGCTAATAAGTTATTATATAGGAAGGAGTTGATTGGACCATCGAAGAACAAGGTTTCTCGTAAGGGTTTGTCGGGTAAAGTCTGGCAAAGTCAAGAAGACTGAAGTCTACCCGGTGAGTAATTTACTTGGTAAAATACTCTTCAAGTAAAGTCTACCCAGAAACTGATCCCGAGCACACTTCTATGTTACCAAGTCTAAGGCAAGCAAAGCACACAGTCTACTCGGAGAAGTTTACTTATCTAGAGCCTACCCGGAAGACTTGTTTTACACTTAGTAAATTCTCTGATTATGTAATTTGAATATGTATGTACGTTTGGGGTTTCTAGAAGGAATGATAGCTGTCCTAGGTTGGCAGGCCTATAAATAGAATGTTTTAGGGCACGCCGCAAAGGGATCATCTACGGATTTTGAGACTTTACACTTTTCGGATAAGAAAGAATATTTCTTGAAAGTGACGGCTGTCCTAGGATTCGTACGGATATAACCCTCCTTCAAGAAACCCTAAATCGATTATCCTATTTGTATGATGAATGTTATATAAATGGAAATCTTTTGAGAGAATCTTGTTTGTGTTGGTTATCATTGAATACTTATTAAGCAACCGTATGTTTGTTATTGATTCCGCCTTTAACAAACGGATATCTTTCTAAATATAGCAACCCGTTATTAACTCCCTTGTCGACACATCAATCTGTGTGAGTTATGACATGATTTGAATAAGATCCAGCTGAAATCGAGGGACCAAACACCATTTTCTTGGAACTCTTTTGGGGATGATTAAGCTATTGTCCTAACTTGCAATTTTTAGAGAATATTTATAAGTAGCTTGCCTGAGGACAAGCAAGGTTCAAGTGTGGGGATGTTTGATGTATATATAATTATACATCTTTTAAGCATCAAATAATATCTAAAAAACTGCAACTTCTATCAAATAATATAGCACAAATAGCTACTTATCATAATAAAATGTAATTTCAGGTAAACCCAAGCCTCAAATGAACAAACAAACGAAAAGACGAAGAAAAACGGAAGAAAACACAAGAAAAACAAGAAACACGCCCCCATGCCTCAAGAAACACGTCCCCATGCTTCTGAACACAAGAAACGACAAAAATATACAAGAATTTAAGCACATGTCAACAAAAGCACGGGGTTGTGCCTCCTTGGCCACGAGGCTGTGGTCACCTTCAGATAAACAAAAAAAAATTGAAGCACATGTCAATAAAAGCACGGGGGCGTTCCTCCAAAAGCACACCCCCGTGGTGAGTCATCATGTACGATCTGACAACATGCAACTGGGACACGTAGATACGGGGCCGTGCTTAATAAAGCACGGGGCCGTGCTCTTTCCTCCAGACAGCCTATAAATAGAGGCTTTTGTGACATTTGAGAGGTGTGCTTGAATAAGAATTCTAAAAGATTTTCACTTATAAAACACCCACATCACACTCATATTGAAGATCTTGTGAGGAATTTGAAGGCTTCGAGGTTATCATCATCATCCACCATCATCAACACCGTCATAATCCATCATTAAGAGAGGAGATTCATCCACATTTGGTTAGATTGTTCTAAGTTTAATTATGTGTTTCTCATAATCTCTTATGTTCATAACAATGCTTATTATGAGCTAAACTCCTATTACCATCTATAATCTATGAAGAAGCTTTGTTTTACTTGATGATTACATGAAACATGTGGTTTAGTTTGGTATAAGAGGTAGAAATTCTTTAGTAGCATATTCAGTCAAACGGGTAATTTTAATACGGATCCCATACTACCCCCCATAAACTAAAAATCCATAACCGCAATTGATACGTTAATACCGTCTAGTTGCCCTATGCCTGTTTGAACAGCTTCAGTTAATCATGTATTTCTTTGATAAGAGTCGATCCGATTTTTATAAGGCTCCTCCTCCGAATGAAATTCAGTGGGATCCAGAGAGACCATGTCTTCATCCATAGGCTCCCAAGTACCCAGATCGATCGAAAGTTCGATTCTATCTTAACTACTCATTTTCAAATGATATCCACATTGTTCACAAAGATTCATTTTTGATTTAAAAAATTTATAATAATTTAATCCATAACAATTTTCGCATTGAACCCACAAATGCTTGTATTTTTTAGTTGCATCCAGATCAGTAGAACTTTCCAGATCAATAGAACTTTCTCGTATAATTTGATCACTCGTTCTGGCATCCGCGTTTTTACTACTATTTCCATTTTCACCACAAATGGAACTAGAAATGTAATTGTGACTGGAATTGTCACTACCACTTACAGTGTAACTATCAATACAGATTTGAGACTGAAGATAACTGTCAATGCAACTATTCATGTGATTATTCGAAGTATACTGAGTATCATTCATGGAAGGATCATTCATGGAAGTATCATTCATGTATGTAACTATAGTTCTTTATGGGCTGGGGAAATCTCCTAAATGGCAAGAGAGGAAGATAGATTTAGCATTGATTGGGAAGGAAGGAACTAGTAATCCATTTAAGAAGATCAAACTAAAGATATTAAGCATAACAGACATTTTTTTCGTCGAGATAATTGCATTTTGATTGAGTTATTGATATAAGGAAAAAAGAAGAAAGTAAGGTAGACAAAAAAATCCTTCATTTTCCACTCAATCAAAAATCCTCAAATTCTAAAGGAGACTAGACGAAATCATACTTTCATACAATATCTTAATTAAATTATATGTAATGATAAATAAATTAAGTTGAATTCTAGATATACACATGTCAAAATCCTAGCAACGAATCTATAATAAATTCTATATTCTATAAAGAAGAAAGATTTTCTATAGATAGTTGGACTGGAATTGACGAAAACTTAATACCAATATTATTCTTTATTAGTATTAGTGTCCAATAAAAATAGAAATGGGGCGTAGCCAAGCGGTAAGGCAACGGGTTTTTGTCCCGCTATTCGAAGGTTCGAATCCTTCCGTCCCAAAGCATATTCCCTGTACCCGAATACTTCTTTTTTGTTCAACAAGGTTCTGTTTCACGGTCTAATATTGGATAGAAGAGTATTCCTCTTTCTTTTTTTATTTTGAATGATTATTTTTGGTATCATATATGAATTTTTCACAAACTGAACTAAATCTAGTTCAAATGACATGCAAAAGTAACTAAACCCTTTTGATAATAATAAGATAAGATGTAGAAAGATTACTTAACGTCAGGTTCAAATATGAAAATACATATAAAAGAGGATGTGCTTAGCCTATGGTTATTTTGCAATTATCCATTGATGAAGAAATGTTTTATTACTTTAATCCAATACATCAAGGTTGATGATTTGCTATCATTCATGGTAATTCATGTTCTTGGAAACTAGAAATGGTAAAAGGAATTCTTTGATACTTTATTTAAGATAAAACATGGATATAATGTTGTACTTAGAAATGATGATATATAAGCTATGATCTATTTCTCTAATTTTGATAATTCTACAATAACATTGTTAACACGATTGCTTAGGTTATCATGTTAGTTAAAGAAAAAATATGTTAATGGAATGTGTAATTATATTCTAATTAAATCAACCAAGGGGAGGTTGTGTGAGTTAACTACAATCAGTCGAAGTTGTAGGATTGGTATTTGAGAAATCGAAGTCAATCCTAATCATTCTACTATACCAAACTGCTTATCTACTCAAATTGACATTCACGTGGTAACATGACATTAGGAAATGATGGGCTTTAAAATGCGCATGTTACTTTCTTTTATGTCATAGGATATGTTCACTTAGAAATGAGGGACTATTCTATCATATATTATTAGGACAAGTCTATCACATGTTTAGTTATTGGTCATCAAGGAATAATGGAGAGGATTCTTGATAATAGATGGTAAACCTTCATATAATTGAATTACTCATTTAGAATTGCTATTCTTGTCACCTATATATATTATATATTTCTATTGTATAAAAGTTTAAAAATCAACCTCAAAATGATTAAAACTCTCCGATTAAACTAAAACAAAGATTCATTATTAGAAACATTTGTGTCCACGGATTGATCCTTGGTTCTTACCCATACTATTCTCCATATACGATAGGTAAACTTGCCTATTTTGTGTGTGTTTAGTTTTAGTATAAATCACTTTTATAAATGTAAAACACGATCTTGTGCAAAAGCTAAATATTCAATCCATTATCATTTTACAAGCTACACGCAGCACGCATCATACTTTGAGGCAACGTCGGTTGTTTGGCATGGAAAACGAGGAAACTTCATGTTTTTGGCACAGATTTTGAGGAGGGTCGAGGCACGCTTTATGAGGTAGAGAGAGTTAGATTTCTAGTGAGAGAGTGATGAGTGTGAGTATGGAATGAGGGCTGATGGCCATATTTATAAAACTGTTAGGGCCCAAATTTTATAGTCGGATCTATGCTCAGGATCCCGAATATGTTTAGGATTCTTGAATAAGTTTAGTATCCTGAGTATTAATACTAATAAATAGATATTTCTCTCTTGGTGTTGATTTATAATTGCATATATTAATTGTTGATTTAGTCCATGCGAAATACACGGTTGATGGTTGAGGAAACGTGTCAAATGTGTTATAACCGTTAGGAGTAAAGGCCAATTAATGGTTAACAGTCAAATATTGACTGTATGCTGAAATCTCACACTTATAGTTAATATTAGCACGTGGAAGAACTCTATTATTGTTAGGAATCATTTCTATGTTTAAGGATCCCGGATTTACTAACAGGTTTTCAATATTCGGTATCCCCGATAATTGCTAACTGTTGTATTATCCTCGAATATTTGAAGTTATTCCGCAGATGGGACTACGTTTGACAAGTGAATCCTTAAAGAATCGGTCAAAGACGTGAGGAGTAACGGCTAAGAGACCAATTCCTACACATAACTTCGCATTTAAAGCCATTAAACCACGAGATCAAAGCAAGAAACGTTTTTATTAAAGACAAGGGCGGATTTCCCGGGATTTAAGTTGTAACTCTTTTCTTATATAAACGAGCTGATAATATCATTAGAATAGACACCTTCACTCACCTAGCTACTAGCATACACTGTAACACATAGTTCACGATCACTTATCAGCTCCACCATTTGTAATCACCGATTTTATTATTAATATAATTGACGGTGATAGTTTTCACCGTCCGGGGGTTTTTTTGTGCCGGAGATTATAATAATCAAGTGTTAATTCGACCAAAGATTACGTTCTTAATCTTTGACAGAAGCAATTCTACCAAAGATTACGTTGTTAATTCTTGACCGAAACAAAGATTATCATAAGCAAGGGTTTTTTTCCTCGTGATCAAATCATCGTGTTCACTTTGTTTTCGATAAGCACTCTACCTCACGTACTAATTTGATCAAAAATTACTTAGCTAATTTTTGACCAAAACAATTTGGCGCCCACCGTGGGGCAAGCAGTGCTTTGATCATTATTAGCTCTCAAACTAAATCCTACTTTCAGTATCCACAACATGTCTTCCCAACCAAAAATCGTTTCCTCATCTGTCGCAGCTTCGGAATCCTCAGTGAGGCCACCCATGCCTCCTCCTCCTGCTGGTGGTATCCCAAAGAAGCCTGAGAACATCCAAAAGAAGACTGCTACTCCTGTGTTCTCGGGATCGAAACCATCTTCCCAGGATCCCATCATGGTGTCCAACAATGACCTTCTGTCTATGTATAGACGGATGCAGGAACAGATGGATCGCAAGAACAAAACCAACTAGATGCTGGTGAAGGAACTAGAAGATATCAAGAAAGCCAAGAAGCCGGCAGAGGAATTCACACCACTAATCCCGAGATCTCTGACTTTCACTCCTCCAGGAGTTTCAAAATTGGTGCGTCCAGAGTCGGCCATGGCGTACAACTCCGGATCCTCGTCTTTCCAGCATTCATGGTCAGCTGGATTGCACTTATCTGGATCCCAAGGATACTTGTATGCATCCTCTGCTGGACCTCTTCAACATGCAGGATCCTCAGGATTGTCGCAGCAGGGAGGATCTTCAGGACTGTCCCATTTGGGAGGACCCTCAGGATTGTTGCAACATTCCGGATCCTCAGGATTTTTCCATCAGACGGGGTCCTCAGCTCCTTATCAACAAGCGTTATCCTCAGGATTATCGCAAGGATTTGAATCCTCAGGATTGTTCTATCAGGCTGGTCCTTATCAGCAGGCGGCATCCTCGGGATTAGATCAAGCTCAGCAACACTCAGAATCCTCTGATGTGCACCAGGGAGACTTTATCCCGATGCAGGCTAACACTTTGACCACTCCATTTGCTACTCCAGGAAATACTATGTTTGGGAATGCAAGCAACAACACCCAGACTGTTCTTCAGAATATCAATCAGGGTAACACTTTCAATACAATTCCCTTTAGTGCTAATCAAGGATTTTTGCAGGATGCAGGCATAAGTTCAAGTTTAGCCCGGGAGTTAAAGAAGCTTAAGGACATGATATCAAATGTTCCTGGTGTAATCCGTCCCATAGCTGAAGTTCCCACTGATAGTCACAGAATATCCCGATTTGTGCCGTCAATTGGTAACATACAGATCCCAAAACAGTTTCAAACCCTAAATATGAACTGTATGATGGTTCAACGGATCCTGAGGAACACGTTGCACAGTATAGAGAGCGTATGGAGATCAACCCAATCCCTATGGAAATCAAGGAAGCATGTCTTTGCAAGGGCTTTGGGTCTACCTTGACCAGAGCAGCCATGAAATGGCTACTGAGTATTCCTCCTAGCATCATCACTTCCTTTTCTCATTTAGTTAACTTGTTCAATAACCAATTTTCTTGCAGTAGAACGTTTGAGAAGATGATAGGTGATCTTTATAGGGTTACCCAGAATCCTGGGGAATCCTTGAGAGATTTTATTACCAGGTTTAGCAAGGAGTCGCTGGAGATACCAAATCTAAACCCAACTTCAGCAGTGGAAGCTCTCAAGTTGGGATTAGAAAAGGGCTCCTCTTTCTATGATGATCTTGTTATGACTCCGTGCAGGTCATTAGATGAAGCAAGAAGCAGAGCTCTGAGATTTATCAGGCTAGAAGACGACAAGAAAAACTTTAAGGTCGATATCCCGAAGTATGATCAGACGAACAGGACAGCCGAATCCCTGGGAAAATCATATCGATCAAAGCCTTACTACAAGCCTGATAACCCCAAGATTAATGTAGTAGATGATGAAAATGATGAAGAATATCCTAAGGTCTCTGAATATTGTTTTTCTGTTGATATTGGTGGATTAATGTGTGCCATGCAGGATTTAGGTTAAAAAGCCAGGTGGCCAAGGAAAATGGAAAGACAAGGAACCTGGAAAGACAAATCAAAATGGTGTGCCTTCCACGTAGACTTTGGACACATGACTGATAATTGCATAGCACTCATAAGAGAGATCAGCTATCTTCTCAGCAATGGACACTTGAAAGAGATGCTTGGCAAGAAGAAGGGAAGAGAGCAGGATCCCAAGAAAGTTCCTGAAAAGCCAACTCCTCCACCAACGGATGCAAAAACAATCATGTTCATATCCGGAGGATCTGACATCTGTGGAACCTCTTATTCTGCTGCAAAGAGAAATGCTGAACAAAGAAAGTTAGAGGTGGCTGACAGACCAACAAAGACATCTGTTCTCACTCAAGAGAGGATTATATCCTTCGATGAAAGCGATAGAGTCGATGTTCAGGATCCTCATCATGATAGTTTGGTAATAACTTTATATATGGCTAACCATTATGTACGTAGGATCCTCATAGATGGCGGAAGCTCTGTCAACATTATTCAATTAGACGTGCTAAAAAAGATGAATATTCCTGAGGATGAGATTATCCCCAGTTCCTTGGTATTGGCTGGATTCAGTGGAGAACCTAAGAACACTATTGGGGAGATTAAGCTCCCAATATATGTTGAAGGGGTAAATAAAATGCAAAAATTTTGTGTTATTGACTGTTTGTCTTGTTGCAATATTATATTAGGCAGGCCATGGATACACGACATGAAAGCATTACCCTCCACTTATCACCAATGCGTGAAATTTCCAAGTCCTTGGGGAGTTATCAAAGTCATCAGTGACCAACAAGACGCAAAGAATTGCTACACCTCTTCCATGAATGTACTGCCAAACCTCAGCAGGAATAGCAATTACAGAAGCCAGCACGAGACGTAATGGAGGTTAGGGAAAAAGAAATTAAAGAAGTACCTCTTCATCCCGAGGATCCTGAAGTCAAGGTGCTGATAGGAACAACTATTCCTGAGGATATTGAGTCGAATTTACTCAAGTCAAGGCTATCAACATTTGCATGGAAACATGAGGATATGACAGTTATTTCCAAAGATATTATAACACATAAACTTGGAATTGATAATTCTTTCAGACCAATCCATCAAAAGAGAAGAAAGTTTGCACCTGAGAGAAACACAACCATTCAAGAAGAAGTAGAAAGACTTTTAAAAGCGAATATGATTAGGGAAGTTCAATATCCCCGATGGTTAGCAAACGTGGTGGTTGTACAGAAAAATAATGGCAAATTGAGAGTTTGTGTAGATTTCACAGACTTGAATAAGGCCTGCCCTAAATACCCATTCCCTTTACCACACATAGATTCAATGGTAGACACTATAGCCGACCACGAAATGCTGACATTTATGGACGCATCCTCAGGATTTCAGCAAATCCAAATGGATCCCTCATATCAAGAAGACACGGCCTTCATGACTCCCACAGGTATTTATTGTTATGTTGCTATGCCCTTTGGACTTAAAATGCAGGTGCAACCTATTAGAGGTTAGTTAACATGATGTTCAAAGAGAAACTGGGGGACACGATGGACGTCTATATTGATGATATGGTGGTGAAGTCCAAGAAAGCCGAGAATCATCTTCAAGATCTCAAGACCGTATTTGATATCCTCGACAAATACAACATGAAGCTGAATCTTTCAAAATGTCATTTCGGAGTGAAGTCTGGCAAATTCTTGGGATACATGGTCACCAAAAGGGGAATAGAGGCGAGTCCATAATAGATACAAGCTATCCTGAATCTAAAATCCCCCAGCATCAGTCAAGGATGTTCAAAGGCTAACTGGCAGGATAGCAGCGCTCAAGAGATTCATATCCAGATCCTCAGAAAAGTGCAAAGAATTTTATGATATCCTGAGGAAAAATAGGAAGTTCGAGTGGACCAGTAAGCACGAGGAAGCTTTAACATCCTTAAAAGCTTATCTTTCTTCTGCTCCTTTACTGGTAAAACCATTGGGAGGTGAATCTCTATCTCTATATCTAGTTGTATCAAATAATGCTATAAGTGCAGTTTTGGCTAAAGATCTCGAAGGTCAACAACATACCATATATGATGTAAGTAAAAGTCTTTTGGATGCTGAAACCAGGTATTCTTATCTTGAGAAATTAATTTTAGCACTTATTATGGCATCTACTAAACTTAGACACTATTTTGAAACTCACCCTATATGTGTTAAAACTAATTATCCTATTAAGTCTGTTTTGAGAAAACCAGAAATGTCAGGTAGAATGGCAAAATGGGAAGTAAAGCTAAGTGCATATGATATAACATATGAACCTAGGACTGCCATCAAGGCATTAGCAGAGTTTGTGGCTGATTTCACCAGTGAACTTAAAGAAATGGCAGACTTGGAAGTCCAACAACTTGAAGAAACCAAAGATAAGTGGACTCTATACACTGATGGTGCTTCAAATGTTAGAGGAACAGGTCTCGAGATTCTGCTGAAATCGCCACAGGGGGACATTATACCTCAATCCATATCTTGCGGATTTCAAGCCACAAATAATGAGGCAGAATATGAAGCTTTGATAGCAGGATTACAACTAGCAATCGACATGAAAATCAGGTTTATTCAAGTATATGTTGATTCGTTATTATTAACTAATCATTTTAATGGTTCATATACTGTTAGAGGAGAAAGACTAAGAAAATATCTAGAGCTAGTCAAAAAACTAGCAAAGTATTTCGAAATGTTTGATATTTCACATGTACCTAGAAAAGAGAATGTTGAAGCAGATGCCCTAGCATATTTAGCTTCATACTTCAGGATACCGGAAGGTGTCAAGATCCCTATCATACATATCCTGAGCCCATCAATAGAAGAACAAGGTGTCAATGAAATATCAGAAGATGGTAGAGATATGAGAGTCACGAATCCTGAGGATAATGAAAGTTCTTGGATTATCCCAATCAAGAAATATATTCAGGATGGAGTTATCCCCAAGGATGAAAACCCAAGAGCTTTTCGCACAAAGGTAATCCTATAAACTTGGAGAATAGTGCTCTGCTTGGAAAAGGCAAAGGCTCAAGAAGTTCTTCAGGATATTCATGATGGAGATTGTGGGAATCACACTGGGGGCAGAGCACTATTCTCCAAGATCCTGAGGACGGTATACTTCTGGCCAACGATGAAGAGGGATGCTATGAATTATTCTCAGAAATGTGATGCATGCCAGAGACATAGCAACATTTTGCACCAGCCAGCAGAACCATTATATCCTATTATATACCCTTGGCCTTTCATGAAGTGGGGAATGGATATCGTGGGGAAACTACCAAGAGCTCCAGGAGGGAAAGTCTTTATGTTAGCTATGACAGATTATTTCTCAAAGTGGATCGAAGCGGAAGCCTTTGTTCAAGTCAGAAAGAAAAAAGTTATCTCATTCATCAAGCGTAATATCCTGACAAGATTTGGGATCCCGACAGAGATAGTGTGTGACAATGGCTCGCAATTCATCGGCAAAAGAACAACTAACTTCTGTGCCAGTTGGGGAATCAAGATGATCACATCAACACCTGTCCATCCTCAGGCTAACGGACAAGCCGAATCAAGCAACAAAATCATTATCAATAACTTGAAGAAGAAGTTGGTGTCTAAGAAAGGAAAGTGGGCCAAGGAACTACCTTTTTTTCTTTGGGCAGATAGAACTACTTCGAAGAATGCTACTGGTCAGACTCCTTTCTCATTAGTATTTGGAGTTGAAGCAGTTATCCCTATAGAAATGGTTATCCCAACAGCCAGAGTCAGTCATCAAAATTCCCGAAGATAATACTCGAAGTCTACTTGAAGATCTAGATGCGGTAGAAGAACTCCGGGATTTGGCAAATATCAGAATGGCCTCTTATCAACAGAAGATAGCAAAGTCCTACAACAAAAAAATCAGATTTCGAAGGTTTCAAGAAGGGGATTTGGTTCCCCGAAAAGCTTTTCAGAATACTACAAATCCTACGGATGGAAAGCTTGCACCAAAGTGGGAAGGTCCTTACTTGATTGAGTCAGAAGCAGGAAAGGGGGCATACAGATTGTCTACTTTGGATGGTGACTTGTTACCAAGGGCTTGGAATGATATACACCTCAAAAAATATTTAATATAAGACTTCTATCCCAAGGATAACTGTTGTATTAAGCAGCTAAGTTATGTAATCGAATTTATATTTTTATTCATTTTCAATATTATTATTCTTCAATCAAGATACTGACTTAAGCATCAGAGGGGTGTTAGCAAGGCTAACACCCACCCCTCACTTAGATTTGACTGTTTTGTAGCCTGAAGATATGTGGTATTTTCACATGGAATGAAATTAATAAGGGCCTTACCCGCCAGTCTATTCCTAAAGTTTAAGAGGTTTTCATCTCTTCTATGAGCCTTATCGCCAGTTTGGGCCATGTCGCCAGATAAGGTATTATTCAATGCCTTCTAATGTTTAAGGGGTTTTCACCTCTTCTTAAGGTCGCTTGTAGCGCGCGTTTATTCAGCCTTAGTTCGAGAGGCGGGGCCAGCACATGAAATATAGTGACTTGTTACCTCGTTATCCTCGGCTAATGGTTTGAATCCCAGGGTTTAAGGGGTTTTCACCTCTTCTTAAGGTCGCCTGTAGCGCACGTTTATTCAGCCTTAGTTTGAGAGGCGGGGCCAGAACATAAAATATAGTGACTTGTTACCTCGTTATCCTCAGCTATTGGTTTGAATCCCATGGTTTAAGGGGTTTTCACCTCTTCTTAAGGTCACCTGTAGCGCACGTTTATTCAGCCTTAGTTAGAGAGGCGGGGCCAGCACATGAAATATAGTGACTTGTTTCCTCGTTATCCTCAGCTATTGGTTTGAATCTCAAGTTTATGGTAGACGTACCATTTCTAAGGTTTAAGGGATTTTTCATCTATTCTAAAGGGCCTTGCAGCCGGTTTATTCCTAAGGTTTAAGAGGTTTTCACCTCTTCTAAGAGCCTTGTCGCCAGTTTATTAAGGCCTTGTCGCCAGATTATTAAGGCCTTGTCGCCAGAATTTCTAAAATTATTTTCAGAATATTGCTGATTTCATCGCTATATCCCCGGAATTAGAGGAGCATCTTAAATAATGGTCTTATTGCAAAAATAAGATGGTCTAGACATTATCCAGGTTAATTGATATACGGTTCTGGTTTGATTTACTATTTGTGAATATTCTATATTTTGTATTACTTATCTTATTTACAAGATGAAGTTTATAACTTGGTATTGGTTTATTAACTAAAACTTAAGCTATTACTAAGAAATTTTTCATTTTTAACAAACTTAAAATTTTTTCTCTAATAACGGAAATAGGGATTTCGAAGGACTGATCTATTCTCGTAATAATGTCAACTTTAGTCGGTGCTAAAACATAAAATTTTGGTGCTACATGGATAACAGTTTATCATTAGAAAATTTAACAGCTGAAATTGGTAAAAACAGCTATCAAATTTTGGGGACAATTGTTAGGGCCCAAATTTTATAGTTGGATCTATGCTCAGGATCCCGAATATGTTTTGGATTCTCGAATAAGTTTTGTATCCTGAGTATTAATACTAATAAATAGATATTTCTCTCTTGGTGTTGATTTATAATTGCAGATATTAATTGTTGATTTAGTCCCATGCGAAATACACGGTTGGTGGTTGAAGAAAACGAGTCAAATGTGTTATAAACGTTAGGAGTAAAGGCCAATTAATGGTTAACGTTTAAATATTGACTGTATGCTGAAATCTCGCACTTATAGTTAATATTAGCACGTGGAAGAACTCTATTATTGTCAGGAATCATTTCTATGTTTAAGGATCCCGGATTTACTAACAGGTTTTCAATATTCGGTATCCCCGATAATTGCTAACTGTTGTATTATCCTCGAATATTTGAAGTTATTTCGCAGATGGGACTACGTTTGACAAGTGACTCCTTAAAGAATCGGTCAAAGACGTGAGGAGTAACGGCTAAGAGACCAAGTCCAACACATAACTTCGCATTTAAAGCCATTAAACCACGAGATCAAAACAAGAAACGTTTTTATTAAAGACAAGGGCGGATTTCCCGGAATTTCAGTTGTAACTCTTTTCTTATATAAACGAGCAGATAATATCATTAGAATAGACACCTTCACTCACCTAGCTACTAGCATACACTGTAACACATAGTTCATGATCACTTATCAGCTCCACCATTTGTAATCACCGATTTTATTTTTAATATAATTGACGGTGATAGTTTTCACTGTCCGAGGGTTTTTTGTGCTGGAGATTATATTAATCAAGTGTTAATTCGACCAAAGATTACGTTCTTAATCTTTGACCGAAGCAATTCGACCAAAGATTACGTTGTTAATTCTAGACCGAAACAAAGATTATCATAATCAAGGGTTTTTTCCCTCGTGATCAAATCATCGTGTTCACTTTGTTTTCGATAAGCACTCTACGTCACGTACTAATTTGATCAAAAATTACTTTGCTAATTTTTGACCGAAACAAAAACTATATCATGTTTCAAAATTTTGATAGATAAAAATCAATTAAATATGGAAACAACATATTTTATTCCTACGATTCATCCAAAATAAGGAAGATTCTTCGAATTTTATGATAAACTTGAAGAAAATATTAGAGTTTTAAATATGAATTTAAAAATTATAACCCTTTTTATTAACAAAACATGAAAACAGAAAACCGAAAAATAGGGTTTTAATCCAAGTTCATGTTTTTCAATTTTTAATTCCGTATTTAGGAAAACATGAAGAGCTGATTAATCAGCATCACTCTGATGCCACATGTTGATCAGTTCTTCATATAATAATAGAAAACATGAATAAAAATAAACTTGTGAAACTGTTACAGCATGGAGAGTAGTAACCGCAGCAGAGTATGATGTAGTCGACATGTTTGTCATCTTGATCGAGTTCCCCTTTAGGATGTATAGTTAAGTATGGTGTTAGGGTTCTTGAGAGGAACCCGGTTTAGGAGAAAGGAGGCACACAAAATTTTTATGTGTGTGTGATTAGGTTATGATATTAATATTTATATTTGTTTATATACACCCAAGGGAAAACCCTTTATTAGTTAACTAAATGTAATATCAAATTATGGCCATACTACCATGTGGGTACAACACATTTCTTCCTTACTTTGCCATTCTCATACATCATAGTTACTAGGTATAATTAATATTTTGATCTATTATAATATAAATGATTATAATGACCATATATAAATATATATATATATATATATATATATATATATATAATTATATATTTAATCTTACATACCATACTACCATGTGGGTATAATACATTTCTTCCTTACTTTACCATTCTCATACATCATACTTACTAGGTATATCATATCTAAATCTATTATGATACCATTCTCATGACCGGCTTTATCCCTTTCCACTACAAAATTGTAAAGTTGCAGGTAAGCCCCAAAGACAAGACCAGCTCATTCATGTATGTATGTAGAAGGCCCCCAGATATACCCATAGAAGTGCCATCTAAGCTCATAGAAGTGCCTAAGCAGATCTAGACCATACATTGACTTATATAACACCATGCATATACTCATTCATAATACTCATTTACTACCAAGGTTCACCATTGTTTACGAGCATGCACACCACCCCAAAATATGTAGAAAAAGGGATCTAGAAATCACCTCATCTCTAGATGAATTCACCTAAACCATCTCTTATACTCCAAACATGTGGGCGGCCGTATAAGATTCGCATATGAAACTATAAAATTCCATACCATTCAAAAACTCTAATTACATGCTTACACCAAGTTGCCGCACCCCAAGCACTCACATATTGGGGTTCTCACATACTATAGTTCTCGCACACTAAGTACTCGTAATACTAAAGTTCTCACATGCTATAATATTCGTACAACCAAAGTATTCACTTAACCTTATGTGTGAACTAGGCTAAGCGAGTACTACGTGATATGTGAAAACTAGAAATGTGATTACTACACTTAGGGTGTGTTTGTTTACGTCTGGATGGGATCTGAATGGGCCAAAAGTCTTATTCACTCAGACACACGAATGTTTGGTTTCTCACAACGCCATATCTGAATGGCTGAATGAAGCTCTTAGCCATTCAGAGAAAAAATATCGTTGAATGGAAAATTGCCATAGTCAACCCTCTTCTCTCTCGCGGCTTCATTACGCTCGCCATCTTCTCCTCTTCACCTGCTCTGGTAAGTTTTGTTTCTATCGATCTGTTTCATCTACACTTGAACCACTGAATTCGATTATGTCAAACAACATTGATTGATTGTGACATGGACGAAGGAGAATCGTGGAGGAGGCGGTGGTAATGTGGTGAAGAAGGTAGCAGAGTCTGATGCAGAGTATTGAGAAATTAAAGCGATTTGTTTTGAAACCCTAGCTCATTGTTTTGCCCTACTTTTTAAAATTAATTAAATTCAGAAATTTTTTTTGCAATTAGTGTTGATTTGTTGTAATTACTCTTATGTGCTAAGAAATTGCAATTAGTAAATTTTTTTGCAATTTTTTTTATTGATTCGATCTCAAGTTACTCGCGACCGGCTTGGCTCATTTGCAAATTACAAAGTTATTCATATTTCATTTATAACTTGCATATCCAAAATTTCCAATAATTAAATATACAAAACAGAAAGTCTTGTACAAAATTAATAAAGTAACTCCAAGGGAAAATTACATGAAACTGTGAATGGTGTATTGAATGTAAATTGATCTAATGTATATGATATAACGTAAAACTTTTGTGAGTGTTCAAATTTGATGCATACTTTTGTTTGCAATTGGCGTAATCAAGTTGAGGTACAGGGACATTTCGGTATATTGTTAATTAGTTTTAATGTGTGAATTTACAATTAGCCTTTATTTATCCGGTTTATATGTTTAGATTTGTTCACTATGCAGGGTTTTTTTTTTTAGACAATAAGTGTATTTCCATCTCATCACGATAGAGCTGCAATTTCCTTCATGGATCTCATCACGTAATCGAGTTGAGGTTCAAGGACATTCAGGTATATTCTCTATTTTTTGTTCTTTTTTTTGGAATCAATCAAGATTCAAGTGCTTAAAATTATAATAATTTTGTTTCGGAATTCAGATACATGAATCACTGATTCACTGTAGGTATGACATTTGAGCCAACAAAAATTATATGTTTTGAGTAATTGAATATGCGTATTTAATTTGTGATTAAGAACCCATACAACGTGTTGACAATGTCTTATAATAAGTTTTTGACTGGTGGAAACAAGGGTTAGTTTATCCTGCGAAGAGAAGAGACCAATACCGGTTGTCTTATAATATGCTTTTGCATTTATAGTACCGGTGTCTTTTTGTTTCGTGTATGCAGTCGTTTGGAACAAGTAAGATTTATCAGGGTAGAAGGCCTTTCCTTGAAAGCGAGAAGGACTCTGCTTACTCACCAGGTTTACAGCGGCGGCGCGGCTACCCGAAAGAAAAAATAGCTCTACACAGATCGAAGAGAAGTACCCGACAGGACTTACGGCGGATTTTCGGATAAATCAAATTTCGTATGATAGTTGCAGACAAGAAAGTAGCTGTGACGTGAACTGCGCTGGTAGTAGAAAGACAAGGTGTTTAATATGCTTGTGATGATGACAATGCCTTTTTGTATTCTCGGTGATCAACTTGTAAGTAGCAAATGGAATTTAGAGGTTTTCATTTTGTAATATTTTGTTTGTTTGTGACAGTGGTAAGGCTTAAATTGTAACTTTTTGTTTGTTTGTAATAGTGTGAAGGCTCAAAAAATCAAATATCTGTTTGCTGTTTGCTAGCTGCAAAATATTGGAGTTGTTAAGTCATATGTTGTAGAGATTCACTAGCTTAACCGGAGTTGGTAGTATTTTGTTAACGAGGGCGCTTGGTACTCAATTATGTGGCTGACTTAGATTTTTAGCTTAGAAATACATTAGGGACCTGTTCTTTAGATGTTGTATAGTTTTTTCTACCTTTTTTTTTGTTCCTTTACATGGAATTAATTCCATGTCTACCATGCATGTTGTTTTTGAATAGCTAATGTTACCAAGTAGATTAACATTGTATCTATGCTTGAGGTTTGCTAACAGTTTGGGATGTAAAATTCTATAACAGATGTTAGCCTTCTACAACGATACAACTTTATTACAATTCAATTAAACACATCCAAATTAAATTTTGTTTCTAAAGTCTAAACTGCCCACGCAACGAGCGGGTTGAAAAAACTAGTTATATATATATATATATTTATATATAGGAGAAGGTTAATGTACAAATGAAATTAACGTGCTAAACGTGGGAATCAAATAGAGTAATTATAATACAAGTAGAGTAATTATGTAATTAAATCATAGAGTAATTATGTAATTACTCTACTTGATTCTCACGTTTAGCACATTAATTTCATTTGTATTTGATCCAAACCCTATATATATATATATATATATGGCTCACGTAAACAAGCCATAAATGGTTTTTTATTTTATTCCTTGAGTGTCCTTCCCTTTATGAATGCCCACGATATATCAGACAAACAGGAAGCATTTAGTCGTTAAACCCTAGCCATTGTCAATAAAAGAATCATAATAACAAAATGATGACTATATTTACTTTTTTGTATGTGGTCATTATGACTTCACAGCAAAAAAGAGTTCTTAAAGAATCATTAGTGACCATGTTACCAATATTGAGATTAATGTAACAATAGAACAAAGTTGACAAAATTACCATATAAAAAATGTTTAAAAAACAATTAACATATGTTTGAAAATAACTATTATGTTTGTGAAAGTTTAATAAAAATATTTTGGAAAGTAAAAATTAGGGATTTGATAACACAGTGTTCATAAGAAAACCCAAAAACCTTGTAAGTTTTGTACAAGATGATTAAAAAGTTCCTAGCCCGGTTTATATAAATAACATTTTAGAGGTTGTTTTATAACTTTGTACCATTATTGTAAATATTTTTATGTGCTACTGTATAGATTTGTTGGAATTGAATGTTACATTAAATCAATACGAACAAATGATAGAACCACATGACTTGTTTTTATAACAAGAGCTCAATAAATATCAACTTTAAATTAATGATTTAACTTTTTTTTATTACTGGTTTGAGTGAAGTGTACGGTCAAGTTTATGTGTTTTACTTTGTAACACCCCCATCTAAGGCCTAGGAGTATGACCAATAGTTGGTACCACAATTGTAAATAAATCAGAGTTGCGTTAGTTTGCGGAAGACTTATAAAACTTTAAGGAACAAAAGTGTAATTTATATATACATTCAAAAGACGGGAATTATAAAATACCCGTTTAAGTTGTTACAAAAATATTACTTGTTTATGTTTACAAACCACCATATTAAACTTATACAAAATGAATCCGAGCCATCGAATATTAGTAGCACTTCGACACTTCCAAGCGCTATTATTGTTCACCTGCAAAATGTAAGAAAATACGTCAGCAACGAATGTTGGGGAACACGCTGACGCAAAATAACTTCTTTTACTTTATTACCCCTCGAGACTACGCCTGCATCGGCCCAACGTGGCTTAAGAATAATAAAGTCAAATAACACATTATAAACTAGAGCCTCTACACTAGGTCACCTCAGCAAACACCGTAGCGTTTGACTTAGTTAAGTACCCGTAAATATACACATAAGGTCGTACTCCCTACAGGAGAACTTCCTACGACCAAGGGTGGTGCGATGTGCCCATTCACCGCATAGTACCACCTATGTAAGTATCCAGAAATACGTATACCACAGCCTGAGGGCTAGGTTCATACCCATAGTTATAACGGTTTTAGGAACACATAGTTCCTTGTAAACAATTTCATATAACAAGTTTGACTCATTTGAAAAACAAGTTTAAAAGTTTGGGGCGTATTCACCTTGTCTCTTTAGGATCGGCTTCACTCACCGTCCAAGGGTTTTTCCTTTCTTTATCTCGCACCTATAGTACGAGTATAAATATTTGTTAGTCGGATACACGATCCGGCTTAAGACCTTTAGTCTTATTTTATATCTCAATCCTTGATTGAACCTTTAGTTCAATTCGTATTTACTTGAAAACCTTTAGTTTAAAAGTAAATTATAAACCTTTAGTTTATATAGAAACCCTACGTTTCTTCTTCTCCAAGAAACGTAATCATTTTCTTTTATTATTTAAGAATACTCTTTATTCATTAAATAATATTTTCATAACAAAGAATATATACATATATACATACACACATATATATGTAATCACAATATTCACTAATCATTCTTTCATTCATTTCTTTGTTATGTTTATTCTTCTTTTATCGAGGTATCGAGTATAACCTCGACTTAAGGCTTAAGCCTTTAATATAATCTTGAATTATATTGAATTTATTACTACGCCTAACCTTAGTGGCGTATAGAAACCCTAGGGATTCGAGCAGCACTCCAACGCCGCTTCTTTTCTCGAACGAATCAACGAACGCCAATCTTCAACACACGATGGCACGCTTATCGAGAATCATCGCCATTATGACAAACACCTTCTTGGTATGTGGGTGGAGGGCGGCACGAACTTTGAGGAAATGTTATACACAAACGAGGGATCGGGACACGTTTTAAGAGACGTATCGTTTATATGTTTTGTCAGGATTTTAGAGAGAGGCTAGAGAGAAGTGAGAGCTGAGTTTGGGATGTGCAAATGAGCTGCCCTTGGCTGCTATTTATAGACGAAAAATTGGTTCCCATCGCGGTACGCGATGGGTCCCTGAGCAGACCTATCGCGTACCGCGATATAGGTCTGCTGACTCACAGCGTAGACTTGCCAAGTGTTGACACGTGGCAGGCGCCGCACCACGTGGCGACACGTGGCAGCAGTGTTGCCACGTGGTGACACGAGGCAGCACATAGTGCCACCGTGTGCCACGTGGCACACGTGTCAAAACGTGTCAGAAGTTCCATCACGGTACGCGATGGGCTTATACTTTTGTCCATCGTGTATCACGATAGGACAAGATTTCAAAATTTTCATTTTTAACCCTCAAGTTTGGAATTTGGCATTTTTAGTCCCTATACTTTGGAAAGTTGAGATTTTGAAATCGAAATTTTCACGATGTTACATGCTCCCCACCTTGAAACAAATCTCGTCCTCGAGATTGCTTTACAAGAACAAATGGGGGTATTTCTTTCTCATTTCCGATTCGAGTTCCCATGTATATTCGGGCTCTCTACGCGAGTCCCATTTAACTTTCACAATTTTCAAAGTTCGTCTTTTTAATTTCTTTGTTTTCAAATCTTCAAATTGTATAGGACGTTCTACGAATTTTAAGTTCTCGTTTATTTCTACGTCTTTTAATGGCATAGTCAAAGATTCATCGGTCAAGCACTTACGCAGATTCAAAACAAGGAATACATCATGTATCCCTTGCATTTCCTCGGGCAGTCGCAAATGGTATGCAACAGTGTTGATTCATTCGAGTACCTCGAGGGTCCAACGAATCGAGGACTCAATTTTCCTTTCTTACCGAAGCGAACAACGCCTTTCCAAGGCGAGACTTTCAATAACACTTTGTCACCAACATTAAACTCTAACGGCTTAAGACGGACATCGGCGTAACTCTTTTGGAGATCACGTGTCGTCTTAAGTCGTTCTCGAATTTGGAGAATCTTGTCGGTGGTTTCTTGGACTATCTCGGGTCCAGATAATTGATTGTCTCCGGTTTCAGACCAACACACGGGCGTTCTACACTTTCGAACATATAACGCCTCGAATGGTGCGGATTGAATACTTGCGTGATAACTATTATTGTACGAAAATTCCATTAGAGGTAAGTGGTCGTCCCAACTTCCTCCTAGATCGATCACACAAGCCCGAAGCATATCTTCCAACGTTTGAATATTCCTTTCGCTTTGCCCATCAGTTTGTGGATGATAGGCAGTGCTAAGGTTAAGTTTCGTACCAAGAGCTTGTTGGAAGCTTTTCCAGAAATGACACGTAAACTGACTGTCTCGATCAGATATTATAGACAGTGGTAATCCATGTAAAGCAACAATGGTGTTTACATAGATACGCACTAATCTATCCATTGAGTATGACTCATTAATGGGTATGAAATGTGCGGACTTCGTTAAACGATCCACAATTACCCATATTGCATTATGTTGTCGAGTCGTCTTCGGGAGTTTGGTAATAAAATCCATAGTAATTAACTCCCACTTCATACGGGAAGTTCGGGTTGCTGAAGCAATCCTGAAGGCTTTTGATGTTCAGCCTTCACTTTCAAACAAGTTAAGCATTTCGCAACATGAGAAACGACATCCCTTTTCATTCCATTCCACCAATAGTTCGCTTTAAGATTGTGGTACATTTTATCACTTATGGGATGCATCATATATTTCTACTTGTGAGCTTCGTTCAAAATTTTCTCACGCAAGCCTCCAACGATTGGTACCCAAATCCTATTACTGAGTCTAAGGATACCATCATCACCCTTGACTAACGAGTCAGTGGTGCCATTACGTTTTTCGTCGGAAATTTGGTTTTCATTGATCGCTTGAGTTTGAGCGGATTTGATTTGTTCGAAAAGATCAATTTGAAGCTCTAGCCGTAACGCTCGAACTCTTTTTGGTTTCTCATGCTCTTTAATAATTAGGGCATCAGCCACAACGTTGGCTTAGCCTTCATGGTAAACAATCTCACAATCGTAATCATTGAGCGTTTTCATCCATCGCCGTTGGCGCATGTTGAGCTCTTTATGGTCGAAAATATGTTTTAGACTTTTGTGATCGGTGTACACGGTAAATCTTACTCCATAGAAATAGTGCCTCCATATCTTAAGTGCAAAGATTATGGCGCCTAACTCTAGATCGTGAGTCGTATAGTTCTTCTCGTGTACCTTGAGTTGACGAGAGGCGTAGGCGATTACCTTCTTGCGTTGCATTAGTACGCATCCCAAACCCGAGTGAGATGCGTCACTAAATACCACAAAATCCTCAGTACCTTCTGGCAAAGCCAAGATAGGTGCTTGGGTGAGTTTTTGTTTGAGTATATCGAACGCCTCTTGTTGCTTCGTTCCCCATTCATATTTGATGTTCTTACGAGTTAAGGAATTCAGGGGTACGACGATACGAGAAAAATTTTCGATGAACCTACGATAGTAACCGGCCAAACCTAAGAAACTTCGAATCTCGGTTGGCGACTTTGGGACCTCCCATTTAGAGATATTAACGGGTTCCACTTGAATACCATTAACGTTGATGATATGACCAAGAAATTGTACTTCGTGCAAACAGAACTCGCATTTCGAGAACTTGGCATACAACTTCTCGGTTCTATGAATTTCAAGCAAAGTTCGGAGGTGGACTTCATGATAGGCCTTTGACTTAGAATAAATAAGTATGTCGTCGATGAATACGATAACAAATTTATCCAAGTAAGGCTTGCAGATACGATTCATCATGTCCATGAACACGGCCGGGGCATTAGTAAGTCCAAACAGCATAACCGTCAACTCATAATGTCCATACCTTGTTCGAAAAGCAGTCTTTGGAATGTCTTCGGATTGAACTTTGAGTTGGTGATAGCCGAAAAGAAGATCGATTTTATAAAAGAAGCTTGCACCTTGAAGTTGGTCGAAAATATCATCTATACGAGGGAGTGGATATCGGTTTTTTGATTGTGACTTTGTTCAACGCACGATAATCGATACACATTCGCATGGAACCATCTTTCTTCTTGACGAATAGGATTGGTGCTCCCCAATGCGACGAACTTGGTCAAATAAAACCTTTCTCAAGAAGCTCATCGAGTTGTTTCTTTAATTCCTTCATCTCGGTTGGCGCTAAGCGATACGGAGCTTTGGCGATCGGAGCAGTACCAAGAATAAGATCAATCCTAAACTCTACTTCACGATCAGGTGGAATTCCAGGAAGTTCATCAGGAAAGACGTCAGAAAAATTAGAAACTATAGGAACGTCTTTGATTTCTTTTGGCTTGGACTCTTTAGTGACGTAGGCCATGAATGCGAGGCATCCTTGATTCAAACATTTGTTAGCTCTAATCATAGAAATTATGCTAACTTGGCCAGCGTCTTTGTCCCCTTCAATTCGAATCATTCGTTTATCAGGGGCTTGAAGTTCAACAGTTTTGCTATTGCAGATGATACGGGCATGGTTATCAGATAACCAGTCCATACCAAGTACAATATCAAAACCAGCCAGACTCATGGGTAACAAAAAAAAATAGGCATAATATAACCAGCTAAAAGGATTTTTCCGTTTTCAATGGCTTCGGAGATTTTAACGATTTCGCCACTAGCAGTCTCGACGCTTAGAGTTTATCTAATTTTGTTAATGGTTCGTTTAATAGACTACAGAAACTATAATCTATAAAACTTAAATTGGCACCCGAATCAAACAAAACTCTAGCATAGGTGTCGTTGACTAGAAACGTACCGGTTATGGTTTCCGGCATGTCAGCGGCCTTCTTTGTGTCAAGTATGAATACTCGAGTGTTTACTTTCTTATCCTTGCCACTACCACCCGCACCACCAACAGCGGATTTGTTCTTTGGGCACTCGAAACTCAAATGGCCCATTTCCTTGCAATTGAATCAAGTCATCTTTTTCTTCCAACAGTTAGCAGCGTCATGTCCCGTACGATTACAGGATTCACAGACTTTAGAAGACGGGGCGAAATTGCATCGACCCTTTTGGTACCTCCTACATGTCTTGCATGGCGTAGAGTTGTTTCGGTTTACGCCCTTATTTCTGAAGTTGGAACCTCCTCCAGCTCTCCCTTGAGTTGTTGTCGTTGTTACCTTTTTGTCCTCTTCTTTGTTGCGGACCATGCCGCCCATCAAGTAACCATCCAACTCCATTGCAGAGTCAGTGGTTTGAGGCAAGTGAGACCTCACCATGTCGTAGATTTCCCGCGGTAGTCCCCATATGTATCTTGTGACTTTGTTGGACTCAGGGTTAACCAGCTGGGGAACAAAGCGACAACACTCAAGGAATTTGGTATTGTACTCACGAAGATTTGTCCCCACGACCTTATGGTTGAGGAATTTCGTTTAGATCTGATCGGTTTCATGCATGGGACAAAATTTTCCCATCACCATGGTCTTAAACTTATCCCATGTCAGTCCATACATCATGTCTCTTCCCTTACTCATCAGCAACGCATTCCACCACTCATGCGCTTCCCCTTTGAACATTAGGGCGAGATATTGAATTTTCTCCTCCTCGGAGCATTTGCTTGTTATAACGATGGTTTCCATTTCCTCGAGCCATCTCACGGTTGTGATGGCTCCCTTGTCACCATGGAACTCTTTCGGTCCATAGTATTTGAAATCCTTAAACGAACAACCACTTATCTTGAGTTTCTTGAACTCACGTCTAACTCCACCATCGGCGTTAGACTCATGCACACTTTCCTCGAAACGAGACGGGTTCGGACGAGATTTCTCGGATTTTAGAGAGGGATGAACGGAAGGATTAACAGATCGGGAATGTTTGGGTTGTCTAGATTGAGATCTAAACTTGGACTCTTCCCTAACGGCTTTCTTAATCATCATTTGAATTTTATTCATATACTTTTCGGGAATTTCTTCCTCTCGCTCGTTCTCATTCTTGGGGCCTTTCCCCTTGTCTTTTATCTCTTTCTCTTTACGAGCATTTTCGTTGTTGTTACTTTGTTCAGACATATTTCTTTTTCTTTTTCAATTTGGTCTGAAAATTTTAAAACATTTCTTTTATTAAACACACATTTTATTTATTACACATTTATATATATATCCCAAGGATATATATATTTCATAATACACACATATATATATATATATCGTTCCAACGATATATATAACTTGTCCTATCATTACATGAGAACGTTTCAAACGTTCTTTTATTTATAAACATAACATACAGGACTATTTTTACACACATAGCTTCATATCGTATTCCACCATCTTCAGTTCTTCAAGAACTTCTTCACAACCTTTGTTAGTTTGTTGCACTTACGAAAGAGTGTTTCTCCAACCTTCTTCTTTTTCTTTTCTTCTTCGTCTACCTTCTTCCTCCAGTCATCAGTTTCGTGCAAAGCGCGGTCCAAATGCTCTTCGTATGACTGTGGGACTACGTTGCGGTATCCATACTGTGGAGGTGGGTCGCGGTAACCCAGTGTCACCATTTCGTAGTGATTCCTTGGTTCTGGATACGAAACATAGTCCATGTCAGATGAAAGGTAGAGGTAGGTCTTGGCAGCTTGGTTCTATTCTCGGATCTCATCGGCTTGCTCTTGGATTGATGGAATTTCTCCTTGGAATGGGGGGAAGCTTGAAGAAGTTCGAATCCTAAGTTTCTCAAGGTATTGGACATATGGATCCATAGAATAATAGCTTGCGTTTTGGGAAGTGAGTGATCCTTCCATTGGGCTTGACATCTCATTAGGATTATCAGAATGCTCTTCTTCCAGTTCTTCCTCAGTTTCTTCCTCAGGTTCCTCTTCTTCTTCGGGATCCTCCTCTTCATCGGGGTCCTCCCCTTCTTCGGGTTCCTCTTCTTCCGGTTCATCTTCCTCCATGGATTGTACAGTCTCAATGTTTATTGGGGGCATCTGGAAACTCTCGGAAGGCATCATAATCCTCATATTTGGTTTGCTGGACGGTCCTTCATTATTGTTTGGTTGAGAGTTGACTTCATTAAAAGTGGAGCTTCCGGTATACCATCGGCATGGATCGGAGTGACATTGCATCCAGTCGGAAGATGGGGATCTTGGTTCCTCCTTGATGGGTATGTTGGAAAGGAAGGCATAGGACGGATGTGGATTTGGGTATACATATCCGGTCGGGAAATGTTGCGGTATCTCCGAGGGTTGGTAATTTGGGATCTCCGATGGATGGTACGTCGGTACTTCGGAGGGTTGGTACATTGGTATCGTTGGTGGATGGTAACTTGAGTGCCTTGGAGGCTCCATTCTTTGTTTCGGTGGACTATCGGGAACGTCTATTGGGTAGTGTCAACTTCCGGGATAGTATAAAGGTTTAGACAAATCTCGTTCCACGTCTTGGTCAAAATATGCTATAATAACCATCGCTCATGTTGTCTTGGGGTAAGGTTCGGCGATTCCGGCTTCCTTTGCCTTGCGTGCAAATTCTTCGATATGAGCTTTGAATGACATCTAATATTTTGGGTGGTTTAGATTGTAAAGTGGGAAAGAAAGGTTATCAACCTATCTTATCCCTAAAACACATAAACAATTATTTCATATACTTGGATCGAAGCTTGGATATTGTTTTATGATACCCAATTCGCTAAGATCAATGGCTCTGATACCAACCTGTCACACCCCCATCTAAGGCCTAGGAGTATGACCAATAGTTGGTACCACAATTGTAAATAAATCGGAGTTGCGTTAGTTTGCGGAAGACTTATAAAACTTTAAGGATCGAAAGTGTAATTTATATATACATTCAAAAGACGGGAATTATAAAATACCCGTTTAAGTTGTTACAAAAATATTAATTTTTTATGTTTACAAACCACCATATTAAACTTATACTAAATGAATCCGAGCCATCGGATATTAGTAGCACTTCGACACTTCCAAGCGCTATCATTGTTCACCTGCAAAATGTAAGAAAATACGTCAGCAACGAATGCTGGTGAACACGCTGACGCAAAATAACTTCTTTTACTTTATTACCCCTCGAGACTACGCCTGCCTCGGCCCAACGTGGCTTAGGAATAATAAAGTCAAATAACACATTATAAACTAGAGCCTCTACACTAGGTCACCTCAGCAAACACCGCAGCGTTTGACTTAGTTAAGTACCCGTAAATATACACATAAGGTCGTACTCCCTGCAAAAGAGCGTCCTACGACCAAGGGTGGTGCAATGTGCCCATTCACCGCATAGTACCACCTATGTAAGGATCCAGACATACGTATACCACAGCATGAGGGCTAGGTTCATACCCATAGTTATAACAGTTCTAGGAACACATAGTTCCTTGTAAACAATTTCATATAACAAGTTTGACTCATTTGAAAAACAAGTTTAAAAGTTTGGGGGCGTACTCACCTTGTCTCTTTAGGATCGGCTTCACTCACCGTCCAAGGGATTTTCACTTCTTTGTCTCGCACCTATAGTACGAGTATAAATATTTGTTAGTTGGATACACGATCCGGCTTAAGACCTTTAATCTTATTTTATATCTCAATCCTCGATTGAACCTTTAGTTCAATTCTTATTTACTTGAAAACCTTTAGTTTAAAAGTAAATTATAAACCTTTAGTTTTTATAGAAACCCGACGTTTCTTCTTCTCCAAGAAACGTAATCATTTTCTTTTATTATTTAAGAATACTCTTTATTCATTAAATAATAAATTCATAACAAAGAATATATACATATATATTTACACACATATAAATGTAATCACAATATTCACTAATCATTCTTTCATTCATTTCTTTGTTATGTTTATTCTTCTTTTATCGAGATATCGAGTATAACCTCGACTTAAGGCTTAAGCCTTTAATATAATATTGAATTATATTGAATTTATTATTACGCCTAACCTTAGTGGCGTATAGAAACCCTAGGGATTCAAGCAACACTCCAACGCCGCTTCTTTTCTCGAACGAATCAACGAACGCCAATCTTCAACACACGATGGCACGCTTATCGAGAATCATCACCATTATGACAAACGCCTTCTTGGTATGTGGGTGGAGGGTGGCACGAACTTCGAGGAAATGTTATACACAAACGAGGGATCGGGACACGTTTTACGAGACGGATCGTTTATATTTTTTGTCGGGATTTTAGAGAGAGACTAGAGAGAAGTGAGAGCTGAGTTTGGGATGTGCAAATGAGCTGCTCTTGGCTGCTATTTATAGACGAAAAATTGGTTCCCACCGCGGTACGCGATGGGTTCCTGAGCAGACCTATCGTGTACTGCGATATAGGTCTGTTGACTCACAGCGTAGACTTGCCACGTGTTGACACGTGGCAGGCGCTGTGCCACGTGGCGACACGTGGTGACACGTGGCAGCAGTGTTGCCATGTGGTGACACGTGACAGCACATAGTGCCACGTGGCACACGTGTCAAAACGTGTCATAAGCTCCATCACGGTACGCGATGGGCTTATCCTTTTGTCCATTGCGTATCACGATTGGACAAGATTTCAGAATTTTCATTTTTGACCCTCAAGTTTGGAATTTGGAATTTTTAGTCCCTAGACTTTGGAAAGTTGACATTTTGAACTCGAAATTTTCACGATGTTACAGATTTGCCAGTTAGAATGCATATGATGTTCTGATTTTGTGCTCGATGATTTGTTGTGAAGGTTGGTTATAATATCCGAGTTCTTACTTTCTTTATGTAGGCTTCTGATAATGGAAATGGTCACTACATATTTCATGTGCAAATAAATGGTAAACATTGCCATGTACGTTTGTGTGTGTGTGTATGTTTGGTCAGCAACATTTATCCATTGTCACTTCTAAATTCTGTTTTTTTATTGTATGGTATGATAAAACAATAAACTGATGGGTTAAGTGGCATGTGTTCAGGTCAACCCACGAATAAACTTTTCATGTTTGGGTTGTGTTCGGGATTATGCTATCAACTCACGAACATGACCTATTTAACAGCCATCTAGCTAATAAAGTTATGCTAAGAAAAACAAGAAAAATATAGTGACATTTTCAATTATTGAAAGAAATTTTGTAGTTGCAGCTAGATGCCAATTATATAGATTTTATTGGATGCGCGTATTTTGATTTATTGTACTTTAGAAAATGTATAGGTGGTAAACTTCCGTATCATGAAAAACCAAGTTTCTAGCTAACCAAGCTTTTGTTACGTCCCCGTCGCGAAGCGGGTTAAATAGTTAGGTTACCGTTAACTCTTCGTAATTAGGTTACATACGTTTATGATTCAATGAAACTTGAGATATTCTATAGAAGGTACACTTCTTTCCGCCTGAAAATTTCGATTACATTTGACTAAAAAGAAACATGGCAAACATTTAACTAAAAAGAAACATGCCGAAAACTTTTGTCACATTTGACTTAACAATGATTAGGCATACAAACGAAGTAATGAACCGAACATTTGACTAAAATAAAACATGCCAAAAATTTCCATCACATTTGATTCTATAAGGGTTAGGCTTGTAAACGAAGTAATAAACAATGCATTTGACTAAAAAGAAAAATTGCCAAAAAAAGGTCAATTTGTGTGTGTTTGGGGGATGCAACTTTTACTTGTGCTTGTAAAAGGGAATTTGATATAGTCATAGAATTTGTTTTTGAAGTGGAATTTTCTTATAAACGATATTATTATTATTATTATTATTATTATTATTATTATTATTATTGTTATTATTATTATTATTATATTTTACACTTTTTTTTTATTTTCAGCGCCAAAAAGGGCTACATTTTGACTCCTTAGAGTCACAAGTAAGGTTGAATTGGATTGCATCTTTTTTACATTCTATCATGAAAATGTACTTTGTGAACCGGGGCAGGCCAAGTAGTAGGTTGGAACAGGTTTGGGTCTAAATGGGTTCCAACAAAAATAAGCTCGGGTCGTAACGATCATTAAAAAATATATCTAAATGCATAACATATGAGTTATATTTCTCATTAGTAACAAACTTTGCAGGTTGTATATATTTTTTGTTAGCAAAACAAAATGATATAGGGCCATAATATTCATTAAAAATATATCTAATTATATGCGTAACATATGAGTTATATTTGTCATTAGTAACAAACTTTGCAGGTTGTATATATTTTTTGTTAGCAATTCAGATTTCAAACAGTACTATGGCATGTGAAGTTATGGGTTGGCCCGGCCCGACCCGACCTGTACAATTTTATATAATTTTAATGTTGGAGTTTGATTAAGTAAAAACTAAAGCTGTAGATTACTGCAAAATGGTAAAATCAATTTGACTTTTGAAAGTCAAAAACGCAAGTTTTGTTAACAGTATTCGAACAAGTATAATTTAGGGATACAAGAGAATTGGTTAAAATTAAATGTACAACTTTTATTTTGACCAAGTGAAAGTCAAACGATGCATAGTGCATTTACAAAGTTATTTAGGTATTGTTAATATATGTTGACATACTTGTGGGTTCATGATTCAAATTCTTGTTTTCTACATGAATATTCTTTAATTCATGTTTATTAGATGCTTGTTTTATTTAGTTGCTAAATTTCATAAATGAGATTGTAACATCCTAAAATTTATAATGTTGAATAAAGAAAGTTACGTTTAGAGATTTCGCGTATTAATTAATATCGAGTAAAGAACGGATCATGGACTTAGATTAATTGAGATGGGTTAAATGAGAATGGGCCTTAGGTCCATGGGCTTTAAGGGATATAAATATCCCCTAAACCAAGCTAAAACCCTAAACCCTCATTTCATTTCCATCATAATCTCTACACACTCCAAACACACACACACACCATAAACGAGCAAGACCCGAGAGAGAGTAAACGTTAGTTGGTATTAGATCTTATTACACAAGATCTAGAGTGCATAAACAAGCTAACCAAGATCGAACGAGCGCTAAAGGTATGTTCTTGACCTTTAAAGTTTACGTAGTATTGAACGTTTTTACTTAAAGATCCAAGCTTTATAGTATATACGGGATATATATACGACCGAAAACGGTTAGGGAACGTAGTGGGTGATGTCGAACCATAACAAGGGTATTAAAATCGCCAAAATGCTTGATAAAAACCAAACCCGTAGCTGAACTGGGCAACTTCGCCTGCAAAAGCTTAACTTCGCCTTCAAAGCTTAACTTCGCCTACGGCCAAGTTCGCCTAACTGGTAACTTCGCCTAAGGCCAAGTTCGCCTAATTGATAACTTCGCCTACGGCCAAGTTCGCCTAACTGATAACTTCGCCTAAAGCTAAGTTCGCTTAAGGTTTAACTTCGCCTAAAGTTAAGTTCGCTTAGAAAATAAATTAAAAACCTAATGGAAAATGTGTTAAGACAGCTCGACCCCAGCCAGGGGCTCTGCCCCTTGGACCCTGCTAGGGGCTGCCGCCCCTAGACCCCGCTGCCAGGGGCGCTGCCCCCGGACCCCCATTCGTTGTGGGTTGTAGTTAAGACTAGAAAGATGATATGAGTAGTGATAGTTAATTGATACGTATACTTGTTATACAGTCAGCCGTACACAACTGAAGAAAGGGATTACGATCAACGGTGAACGTAACCGTATTCAGGTGAGTTTCTAGCCCCAATTATGTGTTATGCTTTCGGGGCTGTGTGCATACTCGATATGTTTGTTAATACGCTTATCCTAAGAGATAAGTGTATGCCTTATGTGAATGATGTGATATGTATGAATGATGGCTTGACGGTACGTGAACGATCTTCGGATATTGCACGTACTGTCAGGTTGTAACGCTAAGTATAAGGTAAGTATGATATGTATGCTTATGTGTATGAATGTGATAAAGTCAATAAAAGAAGGAAAGGATGGTTGTATGGTTACGAAGAGGGTACCGGGCCCTAATAATACTCGAGGTATGATGTATGGTTGTATGGTAACGAAGAGGGAATCGAACCCTACTAATATTCGAGAACTAGGGAACCGAACCCTACTAATATTCGAGGAAAGAGGGTACCGAGCCCTAATAATACTCGAGGAAAGAGGGTACCGAGCCCTAATAATACTCGAGGAAAGAGGGTACCGAGCCTTAATAATACTCGAGGAAGGAGGGTACCGAGCCCTAATAATACTCGAGGAATGAGGGTACCGAGCCCTAATAATACTCGAGGAATGTAGGGCGTAATGCTCTTTATAACGTAAGATATGAAAGTAAGTTAATACAAAAAAAGTATGGAAGTATGAATGAAAGAATATAAGTTTATGTGTATTGTATAGTGTATGATTAACTATAACTCACTCAGCGTAGCTGACTTTTAGTATGCACGCAGGTGAGTAGGATGAGGCAGCTCGCTTGAGGAGACACGTGACACTGAATAAGAGGCTGGCATCGGAAGACTCAAGACGTTTAAGTTTAATGTTTCGTTTATTTTGAAAGACAAAATGATGTTTTAAGACAAGACGTGTTTTGTTATGAAATGTTTTATGAAAGCTTTTATATTCCGCGAATGTTTTAATTAACTCTGATATTTAGAACTGCGTTTATGAGTAAATCCAACACGAAAGTAGGGCTACCGGTAATGAGGCCTTACAGAGATGATCTTGGCTTGTTTACACTTCGCTTGCTTACAAACGAAGCAGGCTCCGCTCGGCTCATTTGCAAACAATCTGGTTTCGGGCTTCGGTCTTGGCTAGTTTATAACCCAATCTGGTTTGTCTAACTTACAAACCAAGTTAGATCGTTTAAAAACAAGGCTTCTTGGAGCAAGCCTCGGTCTTGGCTCGTTTACAAACTGTTATGGTGATTTTTATCAAACACGAACCCGTGTCCTGACCTTAATAATAATATGGGTTAATCGGGCTAACCTGAATGACCCGATTATAATTGTTGATCATATTTAGCCTGCCCCTAATTAGCTTATTTGGGTTGGGTCGGGTTAATCGGGTCCTGGTATTTTGGAAACCCATAATCGGAGGTACGTGAATTCTTTATGATGGAATCCCATAATTCAAGTGATCATAATCAGAGTACAGAGAGCTGGATTGTTTTTTAAGAAAATGTAGTATTGTTATTTTAAAAAGATTGGAAAAATAAATTTTATAGACCATTTGTGATAATTAGGGTAAGTTTGACTTTAATTGACTCAGATGTGATTTCAAATGGTTCTATAAACGTATATGACTTTCATGCTAGACTGTTAAAAAAATATATATAACTATATTGTTGATGTTAGATTGAATTAGAGAAAATGTTTTAAAAAAATTAAAAAGTCTTAAAGTTGTTTTTATGGAACAATCACAGAGTTAGATTGAATCAGAAAAGAGAATCTGGTGAGATGAGTATGATGCTCAGTTTGTTAGTATCTAAGTTTCAATTGTGTCATATTTGGCCTGATACTTTAAATTACGGGTCATATGTTTAACATTGTGCAATTTGACTTTTAAAATTCAATATACAATTTTCAATTTAATATTTTTCACACTCTCATTCATCATCACACAAATATTATCACTTTGGCTGTTTCTTTAAGCACTCATTTTCTTTATATGTTTTATCACCATTATAGAATTTTTGGAAGTACAATATGGGTATATGTTAAATTAAAAATTTCTGATGTCATTTTTTGCTTTGTGACGAGTCACGATGAAAAAGTGTCGGTTTAGTTCGGGTTGAAACGAGTCACCTTAAAAGAGTAGGCTTGGATTAGTGATCAAAAGGTGTCATTTTAAAAAGGGTAATTTTAGTATCAACTTTGACTTTTTATGGTCAAAACTGACTTTTGGTCAATTTTGAATTTTTAGGTCAAAATTTACGTGAATTTCCTGTGGTCTACTGACCATGCTGGTGGTCTCCTATTGTCATAATATATTAGCTTATATATGCTTGTTGACAGCTTAAGATCATTCTTGGTATATACCCAGTGACCAGTACACAGTTACAAAATCAATATATTAAACGCATTGTTTTAATAAAAGTTTTTGTTTCTAGAACTTAAGTACCAGGTAATTTATAACACCATTAATCCAATATATATGCATATGCGCACAATAAAATCATGTATGTCCACCACTTTACCCTTTTTACAATTCATTGACCGACAACTTAGTGGTATTAATTTGAGCATTTCTTTATCCGCCGATTAAATTTCAACTCTAACTACTTACCAATTAACACACGTTCAATCCTTTATGTTGATTGAAATTCACAAAACCAATACAACCCTATTTTATTAACAAATACTTCACAAAACACGATGTATCCAATGTATACGGATGTGTTAATATTTTAGTGCGCAACCCCTCCCAAAAAAATCCGCCAAACCATATGCACACGTGGCAGCTCGCTCGTACTGATAACCCGCTACACACAACACCAAACACTACAAACCAATACGAGAAGATAACTTGCGTGAACTCGCAGCAACCCGCGGGCACTTTTGCTAGTATATATATATATATATATATATTTCATAAATGGCGTTATGTTTATTTGGTCAAGTTTTGTTCTTTGTAAGGATTACCCTTTATGCAAACGAGTCATGTCAAAATTTTCTAAAATATGTTGTTAAGAACTTTAACTAAACAGATATATTTCATTCAGCACAAAATAGTTAAGAGGGGTAAAATAGTCATTCTGCACATTCATTCAGATGTCTAGCCAAACAACAATTACTGATTCAACACTTACTGGTTCAGACTCTCTTAATCATTCAGACCTCTTATTAGTTCAGCACTTAATGGTTCAGCACTTGCCAAACAGCCCCTTAGGCAAAAACTATCTACATGGGTGAACTGATATCAAGCGACAACTAAAGCTTGTGAAGACTAGACTACGCAATACATATAGAAGCGGAAACTTATTGAGTTCCTTAGCTTGAAACCCCAAGAAATGGCGCCTGAAACTTTTACGATCCAAAACTCCTCCAAGATCCTACCTTTAATAGACAAATTGGATCATAACCTTTGTATAATAACAAATCAAGCATAATCCGTACAAAAGATGTAACCTGCTATGCAAAAAATGCTTAGCTTTTGTCCAAAAACCCGAACCAAACCTTTTTGGTTTGAGATATGATATATATGTAGGTAAACAATTTGAATGACAATCATTGTTCAATAAATAAAGATATGATTATCTATTTATATCTTTTCTATAAAAACTTATATTTTAAAAAAGTTAATTTACAACCATACCACAACAAACAAGTGCACCTCAAAAGTCAAAATTCATGATAATAGGAAATAAATAACGATGCCAAGTTTAGGCTCTTGTCAATTTTGCCCGTACCCAATTAACCCACCCGCCCGCCCGATTCCACCCAACCTGAAAAATCCTATTACCGTTTACCAGAAAATTGATTAAACAGAACATGCGTTTATCGGTTCGTCAATTGTTAGGTTCGTCAGTCGTTTATCGGTTATCAAAAACCCAAAAAACCATCCATGTAACATTTTTAAATGATTCATGCTTTGCTTTTGAGACGGATGGGATATATATATATACCCTGTGCACGGGTCCAGGTTTGTCGGACCAACTTGAGGTATGCATCCCTACCCTGCGTCTCTACAAGAGATTGTTTCCACAACTCGAGCATGCAACACGCACGTCACATGCCAGGAACCTTAATGTTGCTTCAAGGTTCACAGCCCATATATATTTTTAGGTTTCTGTATGCCAAAAACCAGCTATACTTCATTAATTTCCTCACATGTCACTACAAACAAGAAACATGTGCAGAAAGAAGCACGCCAATGTTTTCTAAACATAAAGCTCACAGTTACTAACAAGTGTGGCAAGAGAATAGATACAGATGAATGTATTACCAGACTACAGAAAACACAACCCATTTTGAAAATCGAGTGTCATGATTCAGCTGCAGCTGTAGTTTGCAACTCAACATCCCACTGGCTCTTGGGAATTTCACCTGAATCAGCAATAACCACCTTTTTTCTAGGCTTGCCACTGTAAGTACCTGCACCACCTTCAATTGCATACACGGTATCCATCCCTTCAATAACTTTTCCGAACACAACATGCTCCCCGTTCAACCTGCAAATTCCACAATTAAATCACTAAATTGATGATTTATATGCAGTTTGACTTTGATGCTTACCAATAGGTCTTAACTGTGGTGATGAAGAACTGTGCACAATTAGAATCTGGTCCTGAATTCACCATGGCCACCATACCTGCAACAACTGTAGCCTTTAGAATCATCTGATCTAATAATAAAGCAAAAGGCATTGATAGTCAAAAGTCAAAACCTGCATGTGAATGCTTGATCTTAAAATTTTCATCACGAAAGACTCCACCGTAGATGGATTCATTCCCTCTACCATTCCCGTATACAGTATCTCCACCTTGAACCATGAATCCAGGTATGATACGATGGAAGGGTGTTCCTTTATAATGTAAAGGTTTACCGCTTGCACCCTTGCCAAATTCCCCTAATAATCCCAAAAGAAATTTAGATAAATTCCTAACTTAAAACACCATTTTTATGAATATCTGAAACATCGGTTACCTGTGCACAAAGCTCTAAAATTCTCTGCAAACACAAACACAAACACACAAAGATCAAACGGAGTTAAGGTCCGCATCTCACAATGCAACAGATAAGATGGAAGAGTGGAGGCTTACCGACAGTTTTTGGTACAACTTCACCGTACAATCCAATAACAATTCTTCCTGCAAACAATAACACATTTAAAAAAGTAAACCTTTTGAATGAAAAGATGAAGTTGAAATGCTATCTGCATCATGGAAAGAAAGAAAGAAGCGTACCTAAGCGTTGCTTATCAATATCAACATCCAGAAACACTCGGTGTGTAGTTTCGTGCACCTTTTCCACTGCATCTTCCTCCTGAGCACACAAATTATATTATATTATATTATTTTATTTCAACAGACTAGAACTGATTGTAACCAATAGATGACGTAATAACAAGATTAAATTTAGAATGTTGTTGAAATCAGTCAGTTAATCCAGAAATGAAAACAAACCCTAGGAAGAGATACAAATGCACAAGGGCATTAATATTATTATTACCAGTTGAGAGGATGATGAGAAGGCGAGGAAGACGAAAACTAAACCGATCAATAAGATAAGAATGGATCGTGGCCGTACAATATTCCAGATCGCTCCACACATCACTGACTCCGTTTCTTCTTCTTTCTCATACATTCATTCAATCCACCAAAGAAAACTCTTTTAACACTATGTAATAATAATAATAATAACAGTTTGAGATCACCGACCGCCGCCACCGTCAGTGAATGTGAAGTGTTGACTGTTAAATCATGTGCGGATCTTGTGAAATGATGGATCTGCTGCTTCTGGGTTTTAGTGGTGGTGATATGGGTTCACACGCCAGGTGTTTGATAAATTGTCACTTTCTCATACTTTGACTATATGACACTCAAGTCAATCGGGTAATTGTCATCGGCCTTAAACTGGATTATCCAACCGACCCGAGCCGTTCGTTAGTTACTGATTATTGGATCGATAAATTTCGAGCCATGTTTTTCGAGCTCAAGACAAGTATAGCCTCAAATAAACCTCGTTTGGTTATCGATCCCGAGCTCAAGCCTTATAAGGGAAGCTTGTTTACGCTTATCGAGCTTTACCAATCCTTGTGTTGTTTTGAGTTTTACTTCTTTTGGACTTCTATATTAATTTTTACATTGCATAGATGTCTTAGGTTTGTTTAAGGATTTTCTCAAAATAGATAAAAGTAATCAAAAATGTATGTAAATCAATTCATAAATAATAAATAAGACGAATACGAGCTTGAAAAACTATTCACAAACAGAACTTAAGCTTTAGAAATTGAGCTCGAAAGAAAAAGAGCTCGAGCTCTAACTCAATGGCCAAACAAACAAAGTAATACGTTGTTTAATAATGTTTTAGAGGTACTCATCCTAAATGCTTTTAGTAGCCTTTCTTATGTTAAATTAGTTTATAACACCCTTTGATTATGGAAGATTTGTCTAATTCAGCAACTTGGCAGGATAGGTTAGTCGAATCATGACCCGCACACCATACATGAATCGCTCTATTTTAATTGGTTGGTTTAAACGGGTTTCGATTGAGCAAAGTAACATATTTTCAATCTTTTTGGTTTATTGAGAAATTGGTTAACTAGGTTAGTCATTACTCCTTTGAGTATTTCTTCCACCCTTTAATAGTTAGAAGATTAAGAGAATCTGGTATGGCTAATTTATCTCTCCAAAGGCAATTCCGATAGTGATTCCAATCTTCCTTCGAAGATATGACGCTAATGTAGAGGATAGAGAATCCAAGGAAAGAAAGATGAATACCTTTAGGCTTTTAGGCTATCCTCTATGGTGAGGGGCTTCGAAGCCCCTCCTCAGTGCCACGTCAACGTCACGTCTGCATCGGTGGGCATCGAAGCCCCAACCAATAATGCCCCGTTATGGTTTAATGCCCCCAAAGACGCCCATTTATATATATATATATATATATAGACACACACACATACATATGTATGTGTGTGTGAGAGGGGGGCCCACCTCCACACCCAAAGCCGTCGGCCGTTCAAACGATGGGCACCCCTGGCGCCCCACCACAAAGGGCGCCTTGATGACCGTCGTTTGAGTCAATCAAAAACCTAATTATTCTAAATAGTTAGAGCAAGTAGGGTATCGTATCACAAGGAGTATGTGGTCAATGCAATTCGTGTAACATATTTAATATTATGAAGTAAACGGTTTTAGTGCTGATCACACAAGCAATAGTTTAAATTAAGAGAACTAAGCAACGAACAAGTAAACGAGTATTAAGCAGTTAACAAAGCAAACCACACTCGAGAATTCAAGTAAGCAACCAAACAGTATCTCATGCAACCTAACAGATTGATTATTAACGATTAACTGAAAACTGATCAACCAGACAAAACCTTAGACGTCAACAATTACTTTACACACGGCACTGGTTATCAAACAGTCCTTGCCAGTGTGACTCAGTTAAGGGTAATTGTACGTTTTATTGTATTCAATCTAACCAAACAGTTATATGACTAATTATCTAGCAACTGGTAACAGATCGTTCAGAACAACGTAAACCTAAACCGACCGAACACACAGAAATACTAAACATCAATAATCATATATCAATCTTCAATAACAAAACATAAGTATTCTTAATCACATGAGAAAAACTGTAAATGGTTACAAACTATACATCCCGGGTGCGATTCTAGGAGATTAGCCGAGCCTAGACATCATTGAATCTTCGAAATGGATGATAGAAATCATATGTAGGATCTTCACACGAGCTAGGATAGTGGAAATCGCCTATAAGACTGCTGGAAATCGCCTCTTGGTCGTCAAAAACGAAGTTAGGGTTTTTTTCTTGATGAAAGTGATATTATAAACCAAAATCCCGTCTGCACACCCGTCGCGGTACGCGACGGGGCCTTCTGTGAGCCGATCGCGTACCGCGATTGACTGCTGGTCAACATCTTTTTAAACTCCCATCGCGGTACGCGATGGGGACCTCAGCAAGCCCATCGCGTAGGGCAATGGGACACTGCTGCACCAATCTTCGCTTCACTTCACCGTTTCACGTGCTGGGCATCCCGGGTCTTCATTCCGTGTCACAACAGGTCCATATTGAGTACTTTAACGCCTGTGACCTGAAATCCAATAATACACGTATGAAGTATCGATAGTTCTAGAATAAACAGTTAAAACTAAATAATAAACGAACTAAAACATATACAAATTAACCGACCATCACGCCCCTTGGTGGTGTTCCGCGCCCAAGGGCTCCCACCATCTCTCTCATGCGCGCCCCACTGCGAGGGGTCTTAGCATGACATGGTGGTGTGTTTGTTGGAACCATTTGTATATAAAATAAATTTTAACACTTTATAATCGGCCATAATATGGAAAGCAAATGAAAGCAATAAATTACAAATACTTCTACTACATAAGTAGTATGAAACAAACATCATAATTCGTTCAACATGGGTTTTTTAAAAAGAATTCAAGTCTTCCAATAGAAATTGTTTGTTTTCGTAAGTACAACAACCGGAGCAGTAGCACTGTTAGGGAACACTCTACCACCATGAAGTTGTTGAAGATGAAGTAGAGTGAAAGTCATCATATTTCTAGACAGTTTATGTATTCTTGTGTTTTTTTGCAAATAAGAAACACATTTGTGTTTATAGTAAAATATAGTCTAGACATATCAACAAGACAGAAAATGAAAGTAAATTTGCATTAAACGTCTTTAACTAGCAGTTATTATGTTTCACCTATTGCATAAGTACAAAGGATCAAAACATCACATTACAGTTGCATATAAATATTTGTGTTCAAATGGTAAACAAAAAACAAAGAAATGCACTTTTATACTTGTTAAAAAAACTCACTTTCACACAAATTTAAAAAACAGTCCTATATTTATTAGATTTTTATTTTTTAATCTTTGTTGAGCATGGACGTAGATAATCAATACCATGATCAAAGGGACAATCACAATCGATCTACTACTTGATAAAACATTGTTTTGGAAAATGTTATAACATTGGTTATGTTTATTAAGAATGATTATGTTTTAAGTTCAAACTTGTTTATATTCAAGTGATTAATATTGAACAATTACTGTTTTAAGTTTCTAAACTTTTGGATTTCTTTTTGTTATACTTTTTATATTGTTGGCTTTTATTTAAACTAATAGTAATTAGAACATTATTTGATACTGGTAAAGAGCCGGTTCAATACCCGATCAAATTTTCAGATCGTTACATCTACGGCAACCAATGATATTAACTTGCCTACAAGACATTTGAAATCAGAGAAAATTAGGAGAAACCAGTAATAATAGACAGTTAATTAAGGTACACTCAATCTGCATCTACATCTACATCAACCAAGATAAAAACAGTATGACACCCATCATATACGGTTAATCATATGTGAAATATTATCTGTCAGTTATATTCTCACATCACAGTAATAATGTTTTTGGACAGTAGATCCCCTGGCTCAACCATTTTGTTTGTTGATCATCCTCTCTGAAAGAAGATTCAATGTCTAATCATCATTAGCCTCCAACATCCTTCCTACTGTTTCAGGTGTGCAATATGTGAACCGATGGTCTAGTAGAAGCCCATTCGGCTACATCAAGTAACTGTGATCAAGCTTGACTAAAAGCCGACTAGCCATGATCAATTGGCTAACAAAGATCATGGCCTATATGCATTCTAAATACTCATCTCTTTGAGCTTTAACTTAAATTACAAACTTATACTTGGATTGTCATTCAAAATCTAATATCTTCCAAAACAACAAACCAACAAAGAAAAGATGAAAAGATCCTATTTAGTTTACTTCCTTATCAGATTATCATTTTGCAAGTCACCTAAATCGACCCACGCGAATTGAATACTAAACAAATCTAGACACAACAAGAAAACACATACTTCGTCATTTACCAATCGTGTAAAACCTGAGTCCAACTGCAGATTACTCTGGAAAAAAAAAACAAATCATTGCAGTTTTCTTAACACATCAGGAAATCAAAAAACACAGACCAGACCGAGACAAACCTGAGTGCCGACCGATATGCATCATGGTTTTGTTCACAAGCGGCAAATCCGCCTTCTCCTTCCTCGCTTCCAACAGCTTTTCACTGTCAAAATTATAAAAGTAACCCAATAAATTACAATCACCAACTAATGAACTAATCATTGATAAACAATAATTTACCTAGTATAAGGTAGTGGGCAGAAAATGATCATATAATCAGCACCAACACATGTGAAAGTACTTGTCTTATCATCATACGCATAGCTGTAAGACCGTGGACACACATGTTTAAAATACTCCGAATACTCTGTCGGCGGACAGGTATCCGGCGTATTAAACTCTCCACTGCAACAAAACCTGGGATCACCAAACGCCTCACAGGCGCTCTTGCAGGCCACCACGCTCCTCCGACCCCCCACGCGGAGGGCGGTAGGGCAAGCGCGGTTCAGGTCAACCAAACACCCGGTTGAGCTGCAGCCGGCGCCTTTACCGTCTCTCGGTATCACCAGCATCGGGAGATTATAGCCGTCCACTAAACTAACGTCATAAAAATCCAAACCCTGATCACCGTTTAATGTAAACTCGACGAGCGTGGCGGGTGGCTCGGCGCCGCGGCCTTCGCACTGGAGTTTGCCCGAGCCGCAGTCGGCTGTGACGCAAGTTAACTGTCCATTTGGATTAGTTGTGCAGTCGGTGCGGCCCCATAAGCGGCCTGACCAGGCTACGGGTACTCGTAGGGTTCTGGATTTACCTGGGGGTAGAGCGAAGCCGGTGGGGTTGAGGAGGGGTCTGTCGGCGCCGGTGAGGATACCGGGCCAGACGGTGTGGCGGCATCGGTTGATGATCTTGAAGGTGGTGGGTTGGACTAGTGATGATAAAGATGAGAATGTCAGGATTAGTGTGATGATATGGAGATGATCCATTGGATTTGGATTTGGGAATCGGGGACAGACAGTGGAAGAATGAATAATAAAGGGGAAGACACTAGAAAACTTGTGATTGGGATTTTGTTATTAATACTTTCTTTCCCACCAAAAATTGGTTTCTGTTAATTTTGTATTTACAAATATAATAATTTCATATAATTAGAGTTGCATAAATCGGGTTTTTTTTTTTTTTAAAACGGTTATAGGTTTGGTCAATAAAGTCAAGGACCGGGTTGGGTAGGAATCGGTTTTTGGTATGGTCGGATTTCGCCAGGCTTTTATCCAGGCCCGGCTCCGAGAAACCCAAAAAAAATTTGGGCCGAAGGCGAATCTAAATTTGGGCCTTAAGACTTAAGTAAAATATAAACTCGATAACTCAAATAAAAAAGCAAATCATACGATGGTAATATTAATTTCAATACACAAAACATAAATATTGTAGCAAAATAATCTAATTTACATACCTAAACGAAACGCGATGCTCGCCTTGCATTTTTTGAAGCAAAACTCTCGATCAATTCTTGATAATCTTTGCTTTCCAACACATCGTTCTCAATAGATATCATCGCCAAGCCATTAAGTCTTTCTTGAGACATTGTGGATCGCTTGTAACACTAAAACTGTTAATATAATTAATAATAAAACTGTTAATTCAAATATTCAATAAACTGATAAACATAAACTGATAAAGCAACAATTCAACAACTGATTAATTCCCTAACTCACAAAGACACTAACATTTATACTAAAACTAAACCAAGTAAACAAATAAAGTAATAAACAACTAATTCTAAAGAAGAAGTTAAAACTAAGTCACTAACCCTTAGTCCCTTGCTGTTGCTGCTGGAGTCTTGGACGGACTGACGGAGCCGGCTGCGGGCCTGCGGCGGTGGTGGACTGGTGTCTGGTGGTCAGCGCCGGCGTTCACGGTGGTGGACTGGTGGTTTGTGGCTCAGTGGCTGGTTGGCGTACGTACGGTAATCGCTTGGAGAGTTGGAGATGGCGTTGTAATGTTGTATTATTTTTCAAAACATTCAGACTTCTCTTCTGGATCTATTATTGGGGAATTGGGCTACAAGTAATTGGAGAATTGTGCTACAAGTAATTGGGGATAGAAACAATTTATAAATGGGCCTAAACAAATTTTTTTTTTATAAAATATAATTTTTTTTAAAAAAATTTTCGGGCCTACTGAGTGGTCGGGCCTATGGCGGTCGACTACCCTGCCATAGGCCTGGGCCGGCTCTGCTTTTATCGACGGTTTTTGTCCAGGTTTTGACAAAGTAGAGGTGAAACTTGTAACCGCGTATTTGATTCTGCCAAGTCTAGATATAACGGTGAATGATGATTTTACAAACATTCATAAAGTTTTATGTTATTTCGCTTTTCGTTTTAATTTGTGATTTGGTTTGTTAACTGAATCTTAACCAATAATTGACCTAACGTTTGTGTTGGGACTTGGGACTGGGAGTTCAACCATAAAGTACCCAAAAGGCCAAAAGACCCAGAATTGGGTTAGTTATGCTTAGGCCCAATATGGCAATCATTGTGTTAGTCTGTTAAGACCCAAAAGACTTATCACTGGGTTTGTAATTTGGTGGTACCACAATCAAACTCTTATCGACCCTTGATATAGAAAGGGAGCTGCTAAACAAACACCTCCCAGTGATGTATTCTAATGATCAATCCATAATAATTTAATTGATTTTTAAGATTACACATGCAGCCGTTCAGATGATTTGCCTAAGGACCAAAATGCCTGTTTATAGGGAACAACTAGGGGCTAGACGCCCATTCGGCATTCACCATTAATCACGAGAGTAAAACATCCATTTGCATGACATAGCCGAGTTCTAAACGTTCTTTTAAAAGGTGAAACGACTTATGAAACAAGTGGAGAGGCGTGCATGACATGGCGTAGCAAGTCCTACACATACGTTTATTATGTATTTTATTACCTACATATGCAAATCTTGCATTTTTTTTACGTGCCCATATGCATGTCGAAAAAAAAGTGCACATATATAGGTTGATATTATATATTTAGATGTTATTGATAACACAAAGCACCCACCCGGCCTCATGAGACGCCGTTAACAAATATAACACAAAGAAAGGACGATGTAGCATCCGATTACAATCTTAGCATACTAAGATATATCTCCACTTTATATCTTGATTCTCCATGATATAACACCCAACTGCATTTCTAGTGATTGTGGTTCATAGTCATATTAAGCATACTAACATGCATCGTCACTTCACCCAACCTTATGACCTAACTTTTAGCCTCTAAGTTGCCTAGACCCCTTATATAAATCGGACGTCAAAAATACGACCGATCCTCCGACCCTTGAGTGTGGGTGCGAGGATGAGACCGTGGAATGACGTAGCTTAAAGACACGTCATAGACTACCACACGTATTGCGTGTGGCCCACGTGCTTGGAGAACTCCACGGGTTGAAGGTTTTCCATGTGAGCACTAATGCAGGTAGCTAAGTGTTACACATTAAGGAGCCGAGCGAGAACACTACACAAGCAGAATAACACAAAGATAGCACGAAGGTCGGACGGGATAAAAGCATGATGCGATATAGCACCAGTGTCGAGCAAGAACACCACACCCACCTTTGATACCTCCCCACATCTTCAAGACCAACAACATGCAGGATGATGAAAACACATGTTTTATGTTTAAGTGAACGTTTAGCACTAAATATGTACATTTATAGAACATAAACGGAAAATACCGGCAACATACGCTTGGTCGTGTGACTTTAGATTATTATTATTATTATTATTATTATTATTATTATTATTATTATTATTTTAATTTCTAGTGTATATAAGTACTTTTTAAAATAAGTTTATTTAAATTTTTGTGATTGATTTTTTAAAATGATGAATATGTGTTTTATTTCTATTTAATTTAATTTTAAATTAATAAGAGGACTCGATTGAAGTTGATTGAAGTCAGGCTACATGTTTTGATTAAGGGTGGAGTGGGAACACTTCGTGATCAGCACGAGACACCACCCCTTGTGATTTAATCTTGGAGAGATAGCAACTTTGATCACTGATGGTGATCACGACCAACGAAAAATTTTTTTTACACTGTATAAATAAACCAAATTCACTGTATTTTTTAAATACATCTCTTCTACTCTTCAACAATTTTGTAAAACAAAAATAAAAATAAAAATTGGAAGATTCAAGCAAAAGAGGTTCGAGTTCAAAGAAAAAAGCTTAAGTCAAAGGTTCGTGCTAACCAAGATGAAACGAATAGGTTTAGTTTACAAGTTGAACCGTTTCCAACCCAACAACTTTCAACCATCCACAACACTACAACCAACCCAACGCTTCAATCCAAATCGCAACCTGTCATTTCACTTTACCACGTGAAAGTCAAGTGTATGACCGTTTCGCATATCACAAACCAATGCCACCCTAAACCCTACCATACCCACCTTTGATACCACTAGGGGTGTTCTTAGGGTTAGTTTTTTCTGGTTTCGGGTTTCAAATACCTGAAACCCAACCCAAATCTCTCACGGTTTCTTCGGGGTCGAGTAATTCGGGTTCGGGTTTTTTCGGGTTAGGTTAATCGGGTTTCGAGTATCCTATGAAAAAAAAACAACATTACTAAAATTTTTAAATGTAACATATTCTTTACTCGTAATGTAAATAAACCAATAACAAAACAAAATAAACCAATAAAACACCCTAAAAGAGTATTATCTATCAAAGTTTAACCAAAATAAACAAGACCGACATAATCGTCTTCAGTATGTCGGGATTAGGGTGTTGGATTATAGTTGTTTTAGTCATAAATTTAAACATTAACAAACAATAAAAAATCAATTCATAATAGGTGGAATGAGAGCAGTCCATTTGGACTAAATTATAATATTGTCAATGTCTGAGGCTTAGCCTGTAATACCTAAAAATATATATGTTTTTAAAACTAAAGTTTATTGGGGTTGATCCAAATCCAAGAATTCGAACCCAAGAACCAACCCGAATTACTTTGGTTCAGGTTCCGGTTAGCCTTTTCTCAGGTTTGGGTTCGGATACGTGTTTTATCGGGTTGGGTTTTGCAGGTCCTGTGACCGGATATAACAATACTCTAACTATTACTAGTTATCTTGAATCAACCTCTACACTAGTTGGCGGAAACAACTAGTTAGGACCGAGATCTCGAATCTTGTGTGTTTACTTATTAAGGCCGAAAGAAAAGAAAGAGAGGAGAGAGTTTGTAAGTATGAAAATAATAATATGGCAAAAGGTTACTAGTGTTATGAGAGATTCACACAATATATAGTGTGATCTCTCATACAGATATATTCATTCATAATGGCCCAATGGGCTCATAATACATGGGCTCAAGGGCCCAAACGTAACATCAAGAGTTTAACAAACAAACTAACAACATAAATGAAACTAAATACAAATACGAAAGACTAATAACAGAAAATGGCCTAATAATCTCCCTCTAGTATTTGGTATTTGCTTTATTAACCTCCATCACCACTCGGACTCGTACTCAAAGACATCGTCTGGATCTTTAAATGGTTGCTTTTCAACAAGTAGATTGACGAACTTGTTGAACTTTCCGACGACAGCGTTCGTGTTGTCACGACGGACGTCTTCAACAGTACAAAGAGGCGACTTCGCAAGCTTCTTGAGGTCGCTGATTCCAAAGCCTGCAAGCTCGTGTTCGTCAAAGAACCGCAGCTCGTGAGTGCGCGTGTAGTGAATGATGACCTCGCCATACACGTTGTCGAACTCTCAGGCGATGATGTCATAGAGAAAGTCGTCCTCAAAGGGCATCCCATGGCAAATTGGTCTGCCATGATCTTCTGGCATCTTGTATCGTCTTCCTTTGGACGGCTTGTTGGTGAAGGGGTTGATCTTCTTTGTCTTGGATGACCTACCCGGATTGACTGCAAATGTCGGTTAGTCAGCCCTCCACTCTCTTGTCAATAACCTGTTCTTGAACCATAATTCTACGATGTCCTTGCTATCGTCTCGAGCGATGGTTTTTCTGAAGTAGTTCATGTTGAGCACGGACATCGAGTGCATGTCTCCATAGGTGAGGTATGTCAGATCCCAATTGGCACGTCGGATGGCCCAGCTTTGGTTATCTTTGTGCCATTTTCCATAAAGAATGGGGTCTGAATCATGGTATGGCTTTGACATATATCGCAAGCTTCCCATCCTGCTCACACTATAATACTTGACGCCTCTTCTTGACTTCCTTCGAGCAGGATTAGCAGCAGAAGTGACAACTAGCTCTTCAACAGTCTTCTCAACATTCTCACTAACTAGTGTGTCGGGGTTAGGAGAATAATTGATGTCATCGTCACCATCATCATTATTTTCTTCCACAGCTTTCTTGACGGGTGAGTCGGTACCTGCAAAAGAACAAACATTTAGTAAAGAGGAGAGTTCAGCCTTCACCGCAACATCCGTCACTTTCGTTTTCTTAGCCTCCTTTGGCGGTTCATCATCAACCGCATTATTTCCGGTAGCGTCTCCACTACCACTACCACTACCATCACCACTTCCATCACCATTTCCACCACCACGAGGTTCATCGAAACTATCATACTCATGGTCATCGTCCTCGTCATCCTTTTTCTCATCACCATCGTCAGAATCATCATCGTCACCATTATCATCACCATCATCACCGTTGTCACCTTGAGTTGCTTTCTGTGGAGAAGCATACACAACTAAGGCATTTGTAACCATGACACTCACTTGAGCACTAGTAGTGGGTGCAACAAGTGGTGAGCTTGTAGAACTGGCTTGCCCAGATGAAGTAGCAGTAGTTACTACAGGCTCAGTACCCATGACGATTCCAACAACGACTGCAGGCTCATCATCAGCAGCCTTAGAACCAGAACCTCCTTCACCTCCATCCCTTCTTGGCTCTCCCGTGTAGAGGAAACCGTGAAGGTTTCCAAGAGCTCTGACCCTTTGGGCGTCAGTGGCCAAACGAGCAAGTATAGTTTGTCTACGGTTGAATTGCTCGACCTTTGGCTCAACTACATGTAGCAACCCTCTAAAATTCTCCATGAGATGAACTCGGGTTCTCAACATACTCATCTGTCAATCGCATAAACTCCATCACCACGAGGTATCGATTGACCAACGACTTATTCACACTCCCTTGCCTATCTCGTTCCTCTTCAATTTGTCCTTCAAGCTGCTCACCATATTACGCACCTCACACGCTCATCCATCAACCTGCTCACTTCACGAATCTCCGAACCTTCCAACCCACCAACTCTTGCATCGAGACGTTCAAAGTTCGTCCACACACTAATAAGAGTGGAATGAAGTTCCCTCCTAAAACCACTTGCAAATTTAGAAGAGGAAAGAGGATCTGTCTCCAGCTTTGTGACCCTTGATTCAAGCTTTTCCAACCCAACATGTTGATAAGCATTTCTCTAAGAATTGCTGTTAATAAACTTTTGTTGATTGTTAATTCTTTGCTGTAGCATATTAATCCAGTCTCTCTGACTTGTGATTCGAGCTTGATCCAAATCACGTTGTTCTTGTAAAGTGGCTAATTGATCTACCAAAGCGTCACGTTGTCGAGTGACTTCTTGGTTGATGGCTTGTTGATATTTGAGAAATTTGATCAACATGAGCTCCCGCTTTGCACGGTTCTCATTATCGTCCTCCAATGCCTGAATCCTATCGAGGATAGGATCTTGGTACACTTGTGACTTCTTCGATTTCTCACTTGAGATGGGAGTGGTAGCAATGATAGGGCTCCTATGGATTAAGGAAGGTGTGGTTGAAAAGGTTGAGTGTGGGGTAGTTGGAATGGGCAAGGTTAAGGTTGGAAAAGATGTAGCTACAGTTAAGGGTAGGCTGGTTGGTGTGGTGGTTGTTTCTATGGTGGTTGAGGTGGCTTGGGTAAATGTGGAGGTCCAGATTGATGTGCCTCTAATTGGTGAGGCAAATCAGTATGTGGGTGAGGTGACGGGAGTGGTGGTCCTAGGGGATATGTTGGTCTCGGCTTGGGTGGTTGTAGGAATGTTTTCAAATAAGGATGGAATGGGCTCATATAGGTGGGTTGGTGAGGTTTCGGGTGAGGTAACTGTTTCATCTACGAGTGATGGTTTCTTAGGTTTGGATTTGGTTCTAAGGATAATCCTAGGACTAGATTTGGTTGGGGCTTTGGGTGAGGTCAGTTTGGTTTTGGGCTTGGTTTTAGGTGAGATTGGGGTTTGGGTTTTGGTGAATTCGATTTGTTTGGCTTTAAGGGCTTCTATGGTTTTGGCTAATGAGGTAGGTGATCTTATGTGTGGGTCGGGTATGATGGTGGTTTGAGGTGTGGTGGTGGTTTGTGCTGCTTGGTCTTGTATCATCTCAGAAATCGAAGGAAAGGATACCTTAGATTGAGGCACCTTGGAAGGAGAAGACTTCTTGGAGTCTTTGACCTTCTTCAACCGTTTGAGAGAACGCTTTGGCTCCTCCTCCTCCTCCTCTTCTTCTTCTTCTCCGTCCTCCTCAGTAGCAGATCTTTTGGAGGACTCACCAGTTTTCCTCTTTTTCTTTTCATGTTTATTTTTGGATCTGCCTTCTTTAACCACAGCTGCTTCCGACTCTGTTTCAGAATCATCAACCGGTTCCTCAACAGGTTCATCCTCCTGTTCTTCCTCCATATCATCACCTTCATCCTCATCATCATTATCGTCGTCATCATCATCATCATCATCATCATCATCATCATCATCTCCTTCCTCCTCAATCTCAACTTCTTCACTATCAGACTCAGTCTCCTTGAATTGACCAAACTTTTCACCCTATTGTTCACCCATGTATTTGTAAGAACTTCTACCAGTGGGCTTGAGAATTGTACTTATGGCAGATTGCTTGATCTCTTTAACATGAAACGGCTCAAAAAACTCAAATGTGTTTCCCTCTTCGTCAACTTCATCAGCATCCGTTGGCTTTGGTGTGTCGGGAAGAAAATAGTCCAAAATCAATTGGATAAACCGAGGATACATCATTCTTCGGATTTTGGCAAGCACATTTAGTTGGATGTACTTGAAGAACAATTGAGAGTAGTTGTACTTTCTTTCCTCGCCAAACTCAACATTACTCCAACCCAATCAGTGTTAAGTTAATCAAACCCACCCTTTTTAGATGATAGACAGTTAGCTACAATATGGAAAGGAAGCTTCCAGTAATTGGGCAGATGCTTCTTTTCACATGTCAACCATTCAACGTCATATCCAATTTCTTCCAAATAGTCTGCTATTTGTTCCTTTGTAAAGGTGGTGCACAGATCATTTGCATTATCTTCAATTTGCAATGCTTCTCTAATAACATTCTCATTTACAGTCACCTTTAGCCCATCAATTTCTGAGGTGATTCTGGAGCCGCCTTTCTTTATTCTTGCTTTTGTCCAAAAGTGCTATATCCATGAGTAGTGAACTTTTGGAGCAGTAGAGATTGCATAGGATAATATACAAGTTTGTAATCCCTTAATCATAGATATGAACACTTTAAACTTCTTCTTTCTTGGGATTTCCAAAGAACAAAAACTATTATGACCCTATAAGACACAAAAGAGACATTAGTGTTGATAATTGAGTTGTAAGAAAACAAATATGTACATAGATTTAATCCTAAAAGAAAGATAAAATTATAATTTAACTATACAAAAGTTATGTATACAAAGTTTGAACAAACCAGAAAATTTGTCTAAGTATGGTGTATTCGAATGAGACTTGAATGATCAACAGGGAGCACTTAGTATTTTGTATTCGAATTGAAACAGATTACGAGACTCTTTTAAAGATCAAGCAAGTTTTAGCAGATTAAGAATTTTCAGGTATAAAACACTCGAATATACTGATTCTATTAGAATGATAATTCGAATGCATTGTCCTTGAAAGATTCTCTGAAAATTTTGAGTCATTCGAACAGACATTCGAATACAATGTACATTCGAATACAATGTACTTGGAATTTTTTAAAGATTTCAGCTTATTCAAATGATCTTGAAACATATAACAACTTGTTTACCTTATTCGAATGGACATTTAAATTATCCATTCGAATACAATTTACTTAGCCACAAGTCAATATTCTCTGTTAGAATGTATAATCAGAATGTTGAACCATTCGAATACAAAATACCTAGGAAACATGACATCTGATAACAGTTAATTCGAATGGCAATTCGATTCGAATGGCCATTCGAATCCATTAAACTTGACACTTTTCACAGATCCAATCCTCAACCAAGTTCCCAATTGTAAACAAAAGTCCACTCGAATGAATGTTTATTCGAATACATTGTCCTTGGTCAGGTTATCATACAACAAATTTTCCATTCGAATGCAAATTGCATTCGAATACATTGACCTTGAACCATTTTAAGACCAATAATTATGTCCCATTCGAATGACATCCCATTCGAATATAACAGCCTTAGCCCCCCTTCAAATCCAATAGTTACATTCGAATACAGTTTTATTTGAGTAGTTGTATTCAAACTCAAATTCATCATAACCTCAACCCTTAAGCTATTTTCTAGGTTCATCTTCATACAACATGAAGATCTGGGCAGCTTATGAACACATTCAAATAATAATATGGTTTTATCAAACTCAAGAACAACCTACAAACCCTAAAAATCAAAAATTATACCAACTAACATAAAAACTCAATTACATCAACATCAAGACTCCTAAAGATATCGACAATCATAGACTAGCATCAATTTGGACTAAGAACAACAATAAGATAACCAACCGGCCATGAACAGTTCCGTCGTTAACTATTCATTAGCCCAGAACATAAACATGAAACAACAAGGGTAAATATTTACCACATGGAACTTGTCCATGTTGTTAGATGATTAGGTGTAATTATGAGAGCAGATATGTTGTTTTAGTTGAAGATCTTGAAGGTCCGATGAGTTTTAGGTGGTGGTGGCGGCTTGGGTTGAGAGAAAAAGTAGGTGAGAGAGAGTTTTGAATAAGACTGTCTTGAAATTAATGAAGGATATTTTGATTTCACCTATTTATAAGGTCAACCTATCTCGCGATAGGGTCAAAACATCTCGAGTTATAAATGATTTTACACTCTCGACCCTCGAACTCTGAAAATATTTACAAATTTAAACCCGCAAAATATTTACCCACCAGATCCAAGCACTTTAAATAGATATAAGATATATTTTTGTCGGTTCAACACTTAACAAACGTTGCATTGGGGACCTTGTTGTAAACATTAACCCAAACTAGACACTTAAAAATAAATTAAAAAATAAAAACAAAAAGAAAATTAAAAAACAAATAAAAAATCATTTTAGGTAAAATAAAAATAAAAATAAAACTAAAACTAAAACTGTAACAAAGATAAGATTTAATGTAACATCCCGAAATTTCCAAAATGATATTAATTATATTACTTAATAATAGAGGGAAAGTTTACTCGGGTTATCGGGAAATAAATAAATAGAGTAGGAGTTGGTATGGGTCGGGCTAGTGTTGGGTAATGGATATGGGTTATGGACTTGGGTTATGAAAGAAGGAAGGAGAGTCCATGGGCTTAAGCCCATGATCCCTAAATATAAATACCATTAACCACCATTTAATCCTCATTTCCATACACACACACCCAAAACACACACAACCCGAACCAAGATCCGAAGGCGAAAACCCGAACTTGTTGGTGCTGGAACGTTGTGACGGACCAAAACAACATCAAGGCTTAACCGTGTTCGTAGTTCGACTCGTTCAAGGTACGTTTATAGTTAGAAATCGTTCGTATAGGTTCGGTTTGATTTGAGAAATGATAGATCTGAGTTTGTATGGTAAAAACGAATCCAACAAAGCTAATCTTACTGAAAATGGTTATGATTTGATGGGTTAATCGATTGATAAAAAGAACCCGTAACCTATATGCCTAAATCGCACCCTTTAAACATCGATGTTTGGTCGATTTGATGGTTGGGGTTTATAGGCGCTGGTCAGACGATCCCGTGGGTACCTAAATCGAGATATTTGGTTAAGAAACGAAGGTGAATAAGGGATTTAAGAACGAACAGTAGCTGCAGACGACAACTTCGCCTGCAAGCTAAGTTCGCCTGATGAACTTCTCCTGCAAGCTAAGTTCACCTGATGACAACTTCGCCTGCAAGCTAAGTTCGCCTGATGACAACTTCGCCTAAAGCCAAGTTCGCCTGATGACAACTTCGCCTAAAGCCAAGTTCGCCTGATGACAACTTCACCTAAAGCTAAGTTCGCCTAAGGTTTAACTTCGCCTAAAGCTAAGTTCGCCTAAGGTTTAACTTCGCCTAAAGTCAAGTTCGATTAGAGAATAGATTAAAACGATAAGTAAAAGTAAGCTAATACTAGGCCACCAGATTAGATCAGGCGAGTATTGATACGTGTAACTTATACAGTCAGCCGAGCTCAGTTAAAGAAGGGATTTACAACTATCAGAGGAAGAAGCAGAGTTCAGGTGAGTTTCTAGCCTCATTCCTTGTTATGTTTTCGGGGCTGTGTGCATACTTGATGTGTTGTTAATACATTTATCCTAAGTGATAAGTGTATGCCATATGTGATATATGTGATGGATATGAATGATTGCTTGTCGGTACGCGAACGATCTTCGGATATTGCGCGTACTGTCAGGTTAAAAATAAAGGTACGAATATTATATATCGAGGATGTATGAATATTACAAATGAATACTTGTCGGGGCGTGAACGATCTTCGGATATTGCACGTAACGACAAGGGGTATGGTTGTTAAATGAAGGATGTAAAGAACGCCTAGAATGCTTTTATGCTATGATGTAATTATTGTATATGTGAAGTATGTGTATACAGGTACACGAATGGTATGTGAGTTCTACGTTCGACATAGTAAGTTAGGATGGCAAATCCCTCTAACTTCTGTTGGACATAGACTTGGCAGGTGATGGCGTAGTTAAGGACCGCGTGCCTTATACGTGATGTAGATGATAGATGTAAACGTAGATAGAGACGGTAGGCCTTATAAGTGTTATAGGAGATAGACGCCAACGTAGATAAGGACGGCGGACCTTATACGTAACGTAGATAAGGACTGCGGACCTTATACGTAATGTAGATAGGCGTCAGCACAGGAAAGGACTGTGGACCTTATACGTGCTTTAGCATGGGGGAGGACTGCGGACCTCGTACGTGCTATGAATTAGGTTGCAACATAGGGAAGGATCGTGGACCTTGTACGTGTTGTGGATGTATGATGGTATAGGGAAGGATCGCGGACCTTGTACGTACCATGAATGGTGAACATAGGTAAGGACTGCGGACCTTTTACGTGTTCACGATCGTGAGTACAGGTATAGACGGCGGACTATGAACGTACTCTCGGTAGACTGAGGTTAGTGATTGTAGATATGTATGTATGTATGGTAGCAAGTATGTATGTAGAACAGAAGGGTAACTAGTGAAGTATGGATATGTATCTTCAGATATGTATGTATGTGTTGTATTGTATGGCGTACGATTAACTAGAACTCACTCAGCGTAGCTGACTTTTAGTATGCACGCAGGTGAGTAGGATGAGGCAGCTCGCTTGAGGAGACACGTGGCACTGAATAAGAGGCTGGCATCGGAAGACTCAAGACGTTTAAGTTAATGTTCGTTAATTTTGAAAGACAAAATGATGTTTTAAGACAAGACGTGTTTTGTTACGAAATGTTTTATGAAAGCTTTTATATTCCACGAATGTTTTAATTAACTCTGGTTTGTAAGAACTGTGTTTATGAGTAAATCCGACGCTAAAGTAGGGCTACCGGTGCCGGGGCCTTACATTTAAACATATCATTAAAACCAAAATTAAAGGTAAAATAACATTTTAAACAAAACTATATAAAATAAAAGATAAAAATAAAGGATAAAAATAAAATAAAAAATAAAATATAAATTAAATATAAATAAGATAAAAAAATAAAATTAAAGAAAATACAAATGTGTAAGTCCCTTCGGGGTGTCGATGGTGATCGATACGAGATCCGCACGATGTCTAGGAGTGCGGAATCCTCCTAGACTCGTTTATGGTGATATAGACGAAGAACACGATTACACACAAACAAATACACGAATGGGATAAAACGAATCTGCAGATCCTTTATATAATAATTATAAAGCATTACATACCGAACATGAAAAACAAAAGACGGCCGACCCGAGGTGAGCTCTACCTCGGGCCATCCCACGCGACTACCCCTCTCGGTTTCTCTCTAACAAATACTCTCTCTTTCTTTTCACTAAAACAACTGGAAAAACTAACTGCAAACCCTAAACATTACACACATATATATAGACTAATATCTTCGCGGGCTTGGGCTTGGGCCTATGGTGAAGTTGTTCTAACTTCACCAACACGTGAAGTTGTGCTAACTTCACAACACGTGAAGTTGTGCTAACTTCACAACACGTGAAGTTCTTCTAACTTCACCAACACGTGAAGTTGTGCTAACTTCACCAACACATCCCATCTAGTCAGAATTGCATAGCGACGGTCACAAAATGCACCAACAAAGTGAAACTAGTTTTAACATGTAGATAAAAATAAAAGAAAAACTTAAAATTAAAGTTTAGATTAAATATGAAATTTGAAGTAAAGATGAAATTTATATTATATTAATTTACATAATTTGATAGATACTTGCTTTTGGTGAGAAAGAACATGACATAGAATCACATTGTCTATAGCGTCCTAGATCACATTTCTGTTTGGATATTATTATGCCAAGAACCCAAAGTCGATTGTAGATATGCTGGTCAACTTTAAACTTAACAAGTATTTTGATTTCACCGTGATACGTTAAGGTATGAATTAGGCACAATACTTATGTGGTCCCCTGTTAATCCGGCATGTTACAAACTCCATCATACCTCAGGCATAATTTGTGTTCATCAGTATCACCCCGAATTGACTCCGAACCCCTAATGATTGATCAAAACATTTTGAGCTTTTATAAACTTTTTGCAAACTTTTCTTTCAAACGATATATAAATGTTGAACCATGGACTTACTAGCCATACAGACTTACATGCCTTCATATAAAGTGTTTAGGACTTACTTGTTTGCCCCACGTTACGTGGTTATAATATACCCCTTTTTCTTTGATAAATTATCAACATTTTTGTTGTTGATTTTGTTTGAATAAACTATCAACAATTTTTTGTTGATTTTGAATACTTTTTAGCTTTTTGCAGTTTCTCTGCTTCAATTCTTTTGACATTTTTCAATATTTGAATCTAAAACAAGAAATAATTTACATTGTGACCAATCACTAACGGGCTCGTGAATGACTGACTATTAACATTTTTGCCTTCATTGATATGACTTATTTTGGAGTCAGAAACAACTTCATAAGAGTGTAACCACTAGCATAGGCGAGTATTTAAGTTTATATCACTATGATATTTACTCATTTGTCAAGCCTATCTATACATCAAACAATGATCTTGTTGGCTTTTGATCTACTCTTTTCATGTGCTAGAATCACTATAGATAATTTCTTATCATTTTCCAAAGGTCGGATCAATTTTTCAAAATTTGATAATTTTATATTTTCTGACTCCCTCTAAGCAGGAGCTCCCTCTAAACAAGAGAATATATTTTTGAATCTTTTTATGATTTTCTTAACAAAATATAATTAAATTATAAAATGTAAAACTTTTTTGGTAAGTCAAATGACTTAAGCTTTTTGTTTTTCTTAAAGAAAATGAAAATCTTTTTGGTGAGTTAAAGTTAACTCATTTTCTCCCTCTAAAATTGTGACATATTTTGAAAAATATTAACAACTTTCTATACAAAAATGAAAAAAATAAAATAAAAATAAATAAAATTAAAAGATAGGAATATAAGTTAAGTTTAAAATTTAAAGAAAATAAAAGATAAATACAATAGAATGATAAAATAAAATAAAATAAAATAAAATAAAATGAAAAGTTGAAATAAAAATTTTAAAAAAATTGAAAAGTTGAAATAAAAATTTTAAAAAAATTAAAATAAAATGAAAATTTAAAATTATATTTTAAAAATATTTAAACACTCTAAACAAGAAAAAAAACTTAAGAAGAAAAAAAAATACTTAATTTTAAACAAAAGAGATCATGCCCAATGACTCAACTAGATACAAAAATCAGACACGATCAAAGTCTTTTGTAAACAGGTCTGCAAAGTTGTAGTTGGTGTGGACCCATTCTATTACGACAAGCTTCCGGTTATAACAATCACGAATGAAATGCATTCCGATGTCAATATGCTTTGTCTTGGAGTGCTGGACCGGGTTTTTAACAATACACACAGCTGCCTCATTGTCACACTTAATGAGGGTGGCAAAGAAATTCAAACCGTAATCCAGCAGCTGATGCTGGATCCGTATGACTTGAGAGCTGCAAGCGGATGCGGAAATTTACTCTGCTTCAGCAGTGGAGGTGGACACAGTAACTTGTTTCTTGCGTTGCCAGTAGATCAACCTATCACCCAAGAACTGACATCCACCCGATGTTGACTTTCGATCTAGATTACATCACCTATAATCGCTATCAGTGTAAGCATACAGTACCATAGGGGAGTCTTTGGGATACCAAAGACCTAAGCAAGGCTTTCCCTTAAGGTACCAAAATATGCGCTTAACAATGGTTAGGTGGGACTCTTTCGGATTACACTGATATCTGGCACACTGACAGACAGGGAACATGATGTTCGGCCTGCTGGCAGTCAGATACATCAAGGAGCCGATCATGGATCTGTAGAGATGTTGATCAACTGGAGTCCCCGATTGATCTGGAGCAAGCACAGGTCGGGTAGCGATCAGAGTGAGAAGGGAGTAGAGTCTTCGAACTCGAACTTCTGGACGATGTCTCTAACACACTTTTCTTGATGAATCAGAATCGCATCCTCCTTTTGTTCAACTTGAAGACCCAAGAAGAAACTCATCTCCCCCAAAGAACTGATCTCAAACCGATTCTGCATGACCTCAGCAAACTCTCTGCACAGCTTATCAGATGTAGACCCAAAGATAATTCCATCAACATACACTTGGACCAATATATGATCATCCTTTACCTTCTTGATAAATAGCGTTTGATCGATAACTCCTCTTCTATAGCCATTCTTTAGAAAATGTTCTGCTACGGTAGCATACCACACACAAGGTGCTTGGTGCAGGCCATAAAGAGCTTTATCAAGACGGTAAACATGGTTTGGACGATCAGGATCTTCAAAACCTGGTGGTTGCTTCACGTAGATCTCCTCCTTTACTTTCCCATACAAGATGGCAGTCTTCACGTCCATTTGATACACTTTGAAATTCATGTACGAGGCATAGGCAAGAAAAAGATGAATTGCTTCAAGCCTAGCCACGGATGCATAAGTTTCATCATAATCAAGGCCTTCAAGCTGAGAGAAACCTTGTACAAGCAATTTTGCTTTATTTCTTATAATAACCCCTTTGTCATCTTTCTTGTTTATGAAGTGTTGAAACCCGTTACGGATCTAGCCGCTATGATACATCGATTATACAATACGAATCTAAACGTTAAATTATTACTTTATTGATAAATATTGAAGAATACATTATGGTGGATGGAAATAACTTATGGAGAGCATAATTTAGATCTAGATCTCTCTCTAAATATGTACACCTACAAATGAGCATGAATATGCCTATTTATAGGCCAAAGCACCAATTCGTTAATTTAGTCTAATTCATTATATCTTCATAACGAATTAGACTCCATTCGTTATGATTCCATAACGAGTGATGATAACTTAACGAACCAGCCTCCATTCGTTATATTACATAACGAATGGGCTTATAAACTTAACGAACTAGCTCTCATTCGTTATGCTACCATAACGAATGAGCTTATACCTTAACGAACTAGCCTAGCATATAACGAATGGACCTCATTCGCTATACAAACCATAGCGAATGGGCCATTTACAATAAATAAACAATCTAGACTATGTATAACTTGTTCGAATGCTACGGACAACCATTTCGTGCACTAGACACCCCCTTTTCCGTAGCTATCGAATACTTTAATCTTGAATACTTTAACTGCAAATCACCAGTCACAAACCGTGCACTAACATGAAGACCCACTTTGTACCAATTGGTTTCTTATTCGGCGGCATCTTGACCAATCCCCAAACATGAAGTTTCTTGAATTGTAACAGTTCTTCTTGCATAGCCTCGACCCACGAGTTTTCTTTCAGGGCCACTCTATGATCCTTCGGCTCAGCCAGTGAAATGAAACAAGCAAAAAGGCCTTTGTTAATGGTACCATGTTTACTTCTCGTTTGGATACCAGCAGATGGAGAACCAATGATGTTCTCTGTTGGATGACATCGATGGATAGGAAACTGAGGAATGTCTTCGACAATGGTGACTGGATCTGCTTGAAGTTTTATAGAGAAATTCTCAATGGGATGGAAGATGCGAGGAGCGCCTTCAAGAACATCGACAGTTGATAAAACAGAGTCAGGTTGATCAACTTTATTCTCTTGAGCAATTTGTTCTTCCCAGAGATCTTCACCATAAGGAACAACGATGGTATTGATTGGAGTTGTAGCAGTGTGATCAGAATCACTAGTAGCGAGTTCTTCAACAGGAGTAGCTACTTGAGCTGTTTCATCAGCAGAGGGAGGTGTGGCAACAGATTCTACCATGCTAGAAGCTACTTGAAGATCTGCTACGGGTTCGGTCTGATGTTGTTCCACATTATCAGCAGACTAAAATGAGTCCTCTGAGTCGGTATCAGAAACATCTTCAACTTCAACTAACTCAGTTGAAACAGCAGCTTGAGGAGAAGCTTGAGGGGCAGGATTGTTAACAACTTGATTATTTTCTTGAGGTGGAGGAGGAGGTGAAATTGCAGGTGGTGCAGGTATTGCAGGCATAACAGAGATATCCACCTCAGACAGACTTTTGATTAGGGTTTGCATCAACAAAGGTTCTTGTGAAGAAGATGGAACTTGAGTACTTGCAGGTGGTGGAATAGACATGCCGCAAAACTGGTTGAACAGGTAATCGTAATCAAACAACCAGTCTGGTCCAGTGCGTGCATCAGTATCATTTACCTCTTGTCAGTCAACATTATAGGATTTCAAAATCAGCTTTGTCTTCTTGTTGTAGACTCAATAAGCGGTTTTGTTGGATGCGTACCTAACAAAGTAACACTCATCAGCCTTTTCTGCAAACTTGGGATCAGGTTGAGCACCGGTATGGATCAGGGTGCAGGGACATCCAAAAGTTTTGAAGTAGTTGACTAGCGGCTTCGTCTTGTAGTAGACTTCGTAAGGAGTCTTCTTCAGACGCTTGTTAAAGAGTACACGGTTTTGAATGAAGCAAGCCGCGTTGATGGCTTCACGCCAAAAGAACAGTGGAAGCTTGGAGTTTAATAACATTGTTCTCGCAGCTTCAATCAGTGTACGATTTCAACCTTTAGCTACTCCATTTTATTGCGGAGTATAAGGAGCACTGAAGTGACGTTCTATTCCAATTGAACTGCAGAAGTAATCCACTGTTCGGTTGCAAAATTCAGTTCCGTTGTTGCTTCGTATACACTTGTCCTTCTTATCTGTCTGTCTCACAACCAACGTGATGAACATGATCAGAAATTGGGCGTTTTCATCCTTGTGCCCTAAAAGGAATGTCTAGCTGAAACAGGAAAAGTCATCAGTAATCACAAGACAATGGGCTTTTCGGCCGATTGCTAGAGGATGAATAGGACCAAACAAATCCATATGTAACAGCTGAAGAATGGAATCTATGGAGTTGATCGTATTGGGTTTGTGAGGGAGCTTTGTGTTGCTTGCATTTTGAGCATGAGAGACGTTTTTCAATGAAAGAAAAAGATTTAAAAGGCAAGCCCCACACATGTTTCCTTTAACCAATTTGTTTAGATATTTAAAATCACATGACCAAGATGTCTATGTCATAGGGATGAGTCGTTCTTCGAGGCCTTATATAATAAACGTGAAGAGATCTTACGTGAATATGAGCTATTCATATATATTATATAAGCATCATTATGCCTCAGAGTGCGCATTAGTATCCATTCTTTAGGGACTTTGAAACTGGTTTGAGAATCAAGCATTCATTCTCGGTGAACAAGGTGGAATACTATTTGTCACAAATTTGAGATACACTGAGCTGATTATGATTGAGATGCTCCACTAGATTGACGTCGTCAAACGTCAGAATTCCATTTGACACTCTTTCCTGTTTTGAAATGTTCCCTCCCATATTTCCAGCAAAATAAACGTATCTGCCATCAAACGGTTTAACGTCGAACAACAAGGATTCATTTCCTGTCATATGTTGGGTTCATCCACTATCCATGTACCAAATACTATTTACAGGTCATCTTGGCTGACCCTACACACATTAACAACTTAATTAGATACGGGTATCCGAGACTTAGTTTTCTCGGGAGGGTCAACCATAAGGTTGTCAAATTTCCTTTTCACATCTTGATTTATGAAGTTTTGGGACGTGTTAGAGTCAGAAGAACAGTCTCTAGGAGTCCATGAGCGTGCAGGTCTCTTGTTTCAAAGATTTTCTAGACTGTCTTCTCTTTGGTTTTAAAACAAAATCCTCAGATTTTCAATATTTGGATTTGTTTTCTAATTTCTTTTTGATGAATTCTTGGACTTTTCAGTCTTTGAATTCCTTTTTGCTCTCTCCTTTTTGGTTATCCAGAAAGGAGGTGTACTGTTTTTCTTATTTCTGGATCTCACATCCATTTCATTGGCAAAACTATCAGGTTGATCATTTCTTGTTCTTGAGCTTGGTTTAGCTATGGAACGGAATTGATTAAACTGACTGTTCGTTTCCTTTTGCATTTTATGCCACTTCATGCAATGTGTTGCAAGTTGAGACGGGTTAGCACACACATAACATAGTATTTTCCTATCCTCCCTATAGAAATTGTCAGAACTATGATACATAGGTTGTGGTGAATAGGGTGATGCTTGGAATGGAACAAACAAGTTGTCAGATCTATAACCCCGATCACCACAAACATTTGAATAGAAAGAGTTGACATAATCTTGTGGATAATAACCACAGTAACTATTATCAAATTGATTGTACAGTTGAGGTTGATAAGATTGATTAGTTGATTGATAAAAAGTGTTTCTATGAGGTGGAACATATTTACCCGATGTACTTGCTTTTTCCGTTTCAAAACAATTTTTGTTTTCTTTGATTTCCTCAACTCTACTATCAGTTGATGAATAGTTAGGTAGGCTAGTATTCACAGATACCTTTTCTTGCACATTTCTATTAAACACAATCTCATCAAAAATAGTTTCACAGTCACTGTCGAAAGTGGAAACATCACTTTCATTCTCAACATTAAGAGAAGTGCCAACATGAACACTCTCATCAGTTACATGATTGTTCAAAATGTTTTTAGAAGAACTATTATTACAGACAGGGTTGACAATTGATGAGTCAAAAAGTAAATTTTTATCTCCACAACCCTTGTTTGTTCCACACACCTACTTTCTTCTACACAACCTGCTGAAGAAGACGAACTACCACTAGGGACTCACTGAAGAAACAATTGGATAAATTGCCTTGGAAGTAGCGGGAAAAAAATCTTTGGCTTTGGCACATGACCGATGCCATAGAACATTTCGTCCTCAGGTGGGGAATTAAAACTAAAGTGAGGAAGGCTAGTATAGTTATCATTAATAGGAGGTGGAACTGCAGAACTATCATAGCCTATTCTGTCTTTATCCTTAACCCCATATGTGCTCCAATTATTTTGTTTAGTTTCTCAGACGCTAACTCAAAGTTTTCAATAATAATCTTTCTTTGGGCTAAATCTAGTTCTAACTCATCAATCTTAGCTTTTAACTCAATTACATGTCTTTCATAATGTTGAGCTAATTTTTGAGTTATAAAGACTTTTTCCCTAAGTTTAGCCATGTCATCACCATGAGTTTTAATCCTAGTGGCATAGAACTGTTCAACCTTTTTAAATTCTTCATTTTGACATTTAATTCAATGAATTTGATCTAATATTTTAGCATTATGATTTCTATAATGTAAGACCTTATCAATACAAGCTCGTGTGCAAATTTTATGTACCTCGGGAATGAGTGAGGTAGGTGTAGGAATTCCATCAGCAGTGCTTGAAGAGGTGCTAGCTCGATCAGTGAAAGCCATCCCAGCAAAGGTCAGAGGGTTCTTTAACTCCTCAAATTGATATTCTTCCCAATCACATGTAGTTGACTCTGCAGTTCTTGTGATCATGGCCTTTGAGCTCGACTCAAAGTTTCCCTTGGGTTCACTTCCTAGACCAATTCTAGGGACTCTTAGCTTCCGGAGTAGTTTGGAGCATTCCTCTTGTCAGGCCTTTTAGCACTCTCATTATCCGACATCTCCGTGATCTTGATATCACCCACTACCATCGGTGGATTGGTGCATTCTCTAGCAAAGTGACCAGGTTCCCCACAGTTGTAACAATGCAGCTTGTCTTTCTCAAACCCAATGTTCTTCCCATCAGTATCCTTGAAGATGTTCTTCCCATACTTCTTCATAAATATGGTAGCTCTGTGAACGTCCATGACCATCTGGTACTTGATGTCTATTATCTTGAGATCCTTCTTGTTGATCTCGGGAAGATCTCCTTGCTCAAAGGAAGGAGGAAGCAATTCTTCATAAATTTGGTAGCTCTGTGAACGTCCATGACCATCTGGTACTTGATGTCCATTTTCTTGAGTCCTTCTTGTTGATCTCGGGAAGATCTCCTTGCTCAAAGGAAGGAGGAAGCAACTTTCCTTGCAATAACTCCTAATGGCTTGCCATAAAGGCATGAAACAGTACCATATTGGAATTATCAGCAGAGATGGTTTGAGGTGCAGAGTAAGCGGAGCACTGGCTGAAGCTTTGATTCCATGAGCCTTTAAGGCTTGTGCAACGGCCTTGTCAACAATATTCTGAAAGGAGCATGAATTTGATGAAGCTTGAGGTGCGGCAACAAACTTGAAGGTTGAACTTGCATTGTGAGCAGCGGTGTGAGATTGGCTTATGAATGCCGTGCTAACACCAGATCCAGTAGTCATACCAGCTTTGGAGAGAGAACTAATGTGATTGCCCATCCTTAACTTTTCATCCATTTCAAATGACTTGATGATGAAGGTCAAGTCAGAGAGACTTGTGATTTGAAGATTTGTAGTTCTCTTGATTGTTATCACACTACTATTCCAGGATTAAGGAAGAGAGTTGAGTAGCTTTTCATTGATCTCAATTTGATCATATTTAATTCCAGCACTGTTGATTTTGGTGATCAAGGTTTCAAATCTTAAGATAAGACTAGCTATAGTTTCACCTTGAACAAGTTAAACATGTTGAACTCTCCCTTCAACATCCCTTTCCTACTATTTCTCATTTCCAAATTACCCTCAAACTTGGTTACCAATGCATCCAAAGTGTTTTCGCAGTGGTGTAGTCTCTTAGGGTTAGTTCAATTTCCCTTGAGAGACACACACTCAGAACACCATAGGTTTTGTTATCCTCACTTAGCATCCTTTTGTCAGCATCATTATAATCAGCCACTTGTTTTGGAACATCACCATCCGCAATTGAAGTTGTGGGAACATGTGGACCTTGTTCAAATGGTCTAATAAGATTGTAATCAACGATTTTAAGATAGTTTTTAAATCTCCATTTGAATTCATCAAAGTTACAATCCCACTTCATCAGCTTTGGAGGCTTTGTCGTAGTTCCAGCCTCGTTTTCAAACATCACACAACTTGTTACGGCTTATTTGCTAGATATAGTGTTAGGATTTTCCATTTCTCAATCAACTTTAAGATCAAACACACTTGAACCAGATTCTAATAAAAAACAAGTACAATCTATTCGAATGGTGTATTCGAATGAGTATTTGACCAGGGATTCGAATGTAGTTTAACTTAAAACAAGGTATTCAAATGAATTGCTATTCGAATCAAAAGATCCACTCAAGTATGATTCTATTCGAATCCAATGGTCAATTCGAATAGGGATTCGAATAGATCAGGATTCGAATAGAATTGACTTGATGTGACATTCGTCAAATTCGGGTCTCGATGGTATTCGTATTTGTATTGTTTTATCTTGTAAACCGACCCATTTTGTGAACCGAAACTCATGATATATAAAATATTGGATTTTTGTGTTAACAAATCATTCCCATTTGTTCAATTTGAAAAACCCCCTTTTACGGTCGAAAACGGTTTTAAAACGATCAAAATACATCAAAAACGAACTTCCGGACGCGTATCGAACCACGCTAGACGAGCTGGACTAAACCCCACCCCCATGGGCGCCGCTCCGCGTGGCCATGAGGGTTAGGGCTGGTCATACGGCGCCTAGTTACATCTGCAACTGATGTACATAGAAATATACATCTTTTCAGCATCAAATATCTCTAAAAACTGCAATTTCTATCTAATAACATAGCATAAGAGGCTACTTATCATAATAAAACATAATTTCAGGTGAAACCAATCCCCAAACAAAGAAACAAGCAAAAAGAAGAAGAAAACACAAGAAAACAAAGAAACACGCCCCCATGCTTCTTAACACAAGAAAAGACAAAATCTGGAAGCAAAAGCACGGGGCCGTGCCTACTAAACACGGGGCCGTGGACGAGAACACAGAAAAGACAAAGAAGAATTAGCACATGTCACTAAAAACCATGGGGCCGTGGCCACCGTTCAGAAAAAACAAAATAAATCTGGCACATGTCATAAAAATACATGGGGGCGTGCCCACTAACCACGGGGCCGTGCCTCACACTCCAGATTGCCTATAAATAGTGGCTCATGTTGCACTCATTTGGTGTGCCTTGATAAGAATTCTATTCGGTTCTCTCTTATAAAAACACACACTAGCACTCACTTTGAAGATCTAGTGAAGAGTTTGAAGGCTTGGAGGTCATCACCATCAACCATCATCATCAACCATCATTACCATCATTAAGAAGGAAGATTCATCTACAATTGGTAAGATTGTTCCAAGTTTAATCATGTATTTGTTATCATCATTCATCTTAATGTTTATCATCATGCTCATTATAAGCTAAACTCCTTTTACCATCTAAAATCTATGAAGAAGCTTTGTTTTACTTGATAATTAATCAAGACATGTGGTGTAGTCTAGTAAAGTACATGGTTATATTACAATTATCTTTTGATGAGAAATGTTTCACCATCGTAAATCACTAATTCAAAGTTGGTGGTTGTCAATTCTATTGGCAATCGTTCATGATCGATTCATGTTCTTGAAAGATAGAAATACTTTGATACATTATCGAAACATGGATCCTTATATTGTACTTAGAAATGATGAGATATAAGTTATGATGTATTTCTCTAAACCTTGGTAATCCGAAAATGGCTTTGTTTAGGATATCAAATTAGTTAAAGAAATCATTTGTTAACGGAATGTGTAATTATAACCTACATAAATCAATCAAGGGGAGGTTGTGTGATGAACTACAACCACCCGAAGTTGTTAAAATTGGTGTTTGAGAAATCGAAGTCAATCCTAATCTTTCTACTTTACGAAACTACTTGCCAACTTAAAATGACATCATTGAGATGACATGACATTAGGAAATGGTGGACTTTAAAACGCGCATGCTATCTCCTTAGTGCCAAAGATGCTCACTTAAGGTTTAAGGAGCTATCTATCATATATTGCTATGGCAAGTTTATCACATGTCCAAATATTAATTATCAATGCTAAAATGGAGTGGATTCTTGATCTTAGATAGTAACATTCGCATAATTGAACAACTCGTTTAGAATTTCTTGTTTGGTCACCTATATATTATATATAAGTATTTACATTTTATAAAAAGTTCAAAATTAACCCCAAAATGATTAAAACCTCCGATTAAAGCAAAAAAACGATTTATTATTAGAAACCTTTGTGTCCACGGATAGATACTTGGTTCTTACCAATACTATTCTACATATACGATAGGTACACTTGCCTATTTTGTGTGTGTTTAGTCTTTGTAGAAATCACTTTTATAAATTTAAAACACGATCTTGTGCAAAAGCAACTCATTCCATCCTTTTATATTTTATACCACACGCATGCATCAAGTGTTTGGCGCCGTTGCCGGGGACACGGTACGTTTCTAAGAACGATCCAAGTTTTAAATTAATCATTGTCTATAGTTGTACAAATTTTTAACTTCTATTTTATTTTACCTTTAAAATATTTTTTTATTTTTACTAAATATTAAAATATATAATTTTACGGCTAGCCTACTTTTTACCTTTACTTACCTAATATTTACTTTAGTTTAATTAATTTAGACCTTAGTTTAGTTTGAAATAGCTTAGCCTAACTTATGTTTTAAATTAGACTAATCCTAGCTAACTTTTACGTTAGTGTTTAATTTTGATTTAGTCCCATGTATGTCCTCTACTTTTGAGCCTGACCTTGTTTCTCAAATTTCTGAAACAGAACGACTCTTTCATCGACAAGAACGTAAACGGAGTACAGAAACAGCAGAAACAATCAAAGACGAATCAGTAGACGCCACCACATCAGGAGTAAATCAAACCGAAGAAATGATGGCGGCCCAGAACAATGAGCCGAACATGATCCAGTATGCCAAGCCGTCTCTCGAAGGCTATGGCAATTGAGTAGCTCCACTCGAAATCAACGAAAATTTCGAAATCAATTCAAGCACCATTCATATGGTAGAAAATTCAGTTCAGTTTCATGGTCTCCTCGACGAAGACCCTCTTTCTCACATATCTCGATTCTTACGAATCTGCGGAACCTTTAAAATCCAAAACTGTTCAGACGATCAAATTAAACTCAAACTCTTTCCTTTCTCTCTAAGGGGCCAAGCCCTAGAATGGATAGAATCTATTTCCTCTGGTTCCATCACCACTTGGGACCAGATGGTTGAACAGTTTCTCCTCAAATATTTTTCGCCCGATAAAACTGCCAAATACCGAGCCAGCATTACCAGATTCCGGACCGATGATGATGAGTCGTTACACGCAGCATGGGAAAGATACAAAAGTATTCTAAGAAGATGTCCACACCATGGACTGAGCGTATGGTTACAAGTTCAAACTTTCTTTGACGCACAATCCAGTCAAAACAAACAGGCCATCGACCAGATCGCTGGTGGAGACCTGGGATCCAAATCACCTAACGAAGCATTTGAAGTCCTGGAGAAGGCCGCAAAGAAGAATTTCGCTTACAACCCACCAAGATCTACACCTACCCATAAAGGAATACACCACGTCGATTCAAACACTCTTGTCACAGCACAACTTGAAGCCCTTTCTAAAAAATTCGAACAACTTCAAGCCGAGCTATCAAAAACCAGACTCACCTGTGACACCTGTGGAGGGAATCATAAGATGAGTGACTGTAAACAAGTCATCATGGCCATGGAAGAAGTCAATTTCATCGCTTGACAGAACAACGCTTTCAGTAATAACTACAATCCAGGATGGAGCAACCACCCGAATTTCAGCTGGAAAAACGGAGGTAACACTCAACCTTTACCCGGATTCGAAAAGAGACCGATGAATCAACCCTTCCAGCCTAAACCCCAATTTCAAGATCAAAGTTCCAGTAGCCATCAAAACCCAAGCTACTCTAAGATCGAAGAAATGCTAATCCAACTGATGACCAAAACAAATGAAGCAGAGAAGAAAGCCGACTCAAGAGCTGTTGATATCAGCGGAGTATTATTAAAACATGAAGCCGATCTCAAAAGTCAACAAGCATCACTTCAGAACCTAGAAACTCAAATCGTACAAATTGCCCGACAATTATCCGAAAGACCACCTGGCACTCTTCCAAGCAACACAATCACCAACCCGAATGCAACAGCTAACGCCGTTACACTCAGATCGGTACGACCACTGTTGTCTCACCAACTTCAGGACTATTTATGGAGAAAAAGTCTCCTGATGAAACACAGGAGAGGCTGACCCCAACAAGCACAGTGCAGCCCAAGGAGCCAGTTCGAACTTATGTTCCACCTATTCCATACCCCGGAAGACTGAAGCAGGAGCGATTGGAAGCTCAGTATGGGAAGTTTCTAGAACTCTTTAAGCAACTCCATATCAACGTCCCCTTTGTCGAGGCTATTGCTCAGATGCCAAAATATGCCAAGTTTCTTAAAGAAGTGCTGACAAACAAAAGGAAGATGGAGGAGCTCTCGCATGTCACCCTAAGTGAAGAATATTCAGCTGTCCTCCAAAGAAAGCTACCAACAAAGATGACCGATCTAGGGAGCCTTACTATCCCTTGTATTATTTAATGCCTTACGCGGTGGTTGCAAAACTAGGGATAGGAGAACCAAAGCCCACCCGCATGAGCATTCAATTAGCTGATCGATCTGTTAAATATCCTTGGGGCATTGTTGAAAACATGCTTGTCAAAATTGACAAGGTTGTTTCCTAGTAGATTTTGTAATTCTAGACATGGAGGAAGACAAAAGTGTACCTTTGATTTTAGGAAGACCCTTTTTAGCCACCGCAAAGGCTATTATTGATGTTTGCACCGGCAAACTCACTCTCAGGGTCAATGACGAGGCAATCACTTTTGACATAGGAAAATCTATGTATTATCCGCAACAGCACGATGACACATTATATTGTGTTGACATCATAGATTCCATCGTAAGTTGCTATATGCGAGATTCCTCCATCAATACTCCCCTAGAAACACAAGTCTTAGACAAAACACTCAACAAACCCATTTTAGAAAACGAAACTCTCAATAATGGCTACCACGAAGAATCAGAAATGATATATGAAATCATTGAAAAACAATGAAAAATCAAAATCATCAATCGAAGAACCACCAACCTTAGAGTTAAAAGAACTACCAAAACATCTCGAATACACCTTTCTAGAAAAAGATTCTCAACTCCCAGTAATTATTTCATCTCACTTTTCTAAAGAAGAGAAAGACGAACTTCTTAAGGTCCTCAAAAACCATAAGAAGGATATTGCATGGAAGGTCATGGATATCAAGGGTATCAGTCCCTCCTTTTATACTCACAAAATTCTCATGGAGGTAGAATACAAACCCGTGGTCCAACATCAAAGACGTCTCAATCCCAACATGCAAGATGTGGTGAAGAAAGAAGTAATCAAATAGCTTGATGCCGGATTAACCTACCCGATATCGGATTCACCTTGGGTTAGTCCCGTTCAAGTAGTACCCAAGAAGGAAGGAATGACTGTTGTAATGAATGAGAAGGACGAGTTAATACCAATGAGAACCATCACAGGCTGGCGAGTTTGCATTGATTACCGGAAGCTTAATGACGTCACAAGAAAAGATCATTTTCCACTTCCTTTCATAGATCAAATCCTTGAGCGGTTATCTGGAAAAATGTTCTACTGTTTTCTTGACGGATTCTCCAGATATTTCCAAATTCCCATTGCTCCTGAGGATCAGGAGAAAACCACTTTTACATGTCCATACGGAACCTTCGCCTACCGAAGAATGCCATTTGGACTATGTAATGCTCCAGCCACCTTCCAACGTTGCATGATGGCCATCTTTCATGAAATGATCGAAAACTCTATGGAAGTTTTCATGGATGACTTCTCAGTTTTCGGAGACTTATTCGATCATTGTCTGAAAAACCTAGACAAAATGTAAGCTAGGTGTGAAGAAGTAAATCTAGTTCTCAACTGGGAAAAATGCCACTTTATGGTAAAGGAAGGCATTGTTCTCGGTCACAAGATTTCTCAAGACGGACTTGAAGTTGATAGGGCCAAAATAGAAACCATATCCAAACTTCGACAGCCAACTTCAGTCAAAGCCATTAGAAGCTTTTTAGGTCACGCAGGTTTCTACCGCCGCTTCATAAAAGACTTTTCAAAAATCTCTAGACCTATGACCAAACTTCTGGAGAAAGATCACCATTCGTCTTCTCTGAAGAATGTGTTAAATCATTCAACACATTAAAAGACAAACTTGTCAACGCACCAATCATGACTACACCCGATTGGACCATTCCATTCGAAATCATGTGCGATGCAAGTGACTTTGCAGTTGGAGCCGTACTCGGACAACGCAAAGAAAAACACTTTCACCCAATTTACTATGCAAGTAAAACTCTGAACGATGCACAAGAAAATTACACCACAATAGAAAAAGAGTTACTAGCAGTAGTATTTGCCTTTGAAAAATTTAGATCCTATCTAGTTCTTTCCAAAACCATAGTTTACACCGACCATGCCTCAATACGTTACCTCTTCAACAAACAAGATGCCAAACCCAGACTCATTCGATGGATCCTACTACTCCGAGAATTTGACATCGAGGTCAAGGACAAAAAGGGAGCAGAGAATGTCGCCGCCGACCACCTTTCGCGCTTAGAATGTCCAAATCCTGAAGAACTTCACAAAGAAATTATCAACGATAATTTCACACATGAAATTCTCATGCGCATTCAAGAAGTCATAGAGGAAAAAGACGAAAGTCCTTGGTATGCCGACTTCGCAAATTACCTAGCTTGTAGAATCCTAAGAAAAGGGCTTACCTATCAACAGCGGAAGAAATTCTTCTCCGATCTTAAGTTTTACTTCAGGGAAGATCCATACGTGTTTAGGATAGGTGCGAATCAAGTTATTCGTAGGTTCGTAGCAGGCAAGGAGGCATTAGACATTCTCAAACACTGCCATGAAGGACCAACATGTGGACATCATGGTACCGCCACTACGGTCAGGAAAGTATTTGATGCAGGATTTTTCTGGACCACCATATATAAAGATACACATACTTTGATCCAAGCATGCGATGCTTGTCAAAGAGCCGGGAACATCTCATCAAAAACTGAGATGGCTCAAAAGGGCATTCAAATTTGTGAGATCTTTGATGTATGGGGAATAGATTTCATGGGCCCATTTCCTAACTCATTCGGAAATAAATACATCCTTGTAGCAGTTGATTATGTATCTAATTGGGTAGAAGCACGAGCTCTTCCCACTAATGATGCTCGGGGTGTAGTAAGATTTCTAAAAAGGTTATTTTCATGATTCGGTACTCCGAAAGCCCTAATCAGCGACAGAGGTACCCACTTCTTGAATGATGCTCGGGGTGTAGTAAGATTTCTAAACTTTGATCTAACGTCCGCCGGAGTAAACCGGGAAGATCAAATTCGTGAGCTCGAGGAACTGATGACATTGGCCTACGAAAATACCTGGTCTTACAAGGAAAAGACTAAACGCCTACACGACGCCAATTTAAAAGGAAACAAAAAATTTCAAACTGGCGATTGTGTACTGTTATACAACGCTCGTTTACTTCTTTTCCCAGGAAAACTGAAATCTCGATGGACAGGTCCATACAGAGTTGAATCAACTTTTGACTATGGCACAATCGAAATTTCAAATTCAAATGGCAAAAGGTTCAAAGTAAATGGACATCGATTAAAGCCATATATCGACGGTCCAATTGAAGAAGTTCTTGAGGTATTAACCCTCCAATAAGAAATCAAGGAAACAAGGTCTGGCCAAGACCTTCACAAAACTAGGCCTTGTAAATAAATTACAAAAATACTTGATAAAAAAATAAATAAATATATATATATATATATAAATTTAAAACCACGGGGGCGTGCTCTCAAAGCACGGTCCCGTGCCTAAAAAAGCGGACCAGCATCTTCGCTGCAAAATTCTCAGTCAGACTGGTTTGTAACAGAATTGTCAGAACAAAAACACGGGGTCGTGCTTCCAAAAGCATGGGGCCGTGCTCGGCTCACTGGTTGGTTATAAAAGGCACCTTGTATCATTGCATTCTTTGCACAAACCAAAACCAAAACCAATAACCTCTGAAAATTCAACATGCCAACTGAGATGAGTGAAGCAATCCCCGTTTCTCGACATCCGAGAAACAATGCCCGCCATGTTTCCAAAACCGAGCTTCTCTTGAAACTTCAAGAACTCGTTAAAGAACTCACCAAAATGAATCTCCTTGCTGATATGCGTCTCGTTCAACTCACCGAATCAGTGGAAAACATGAAAATGGAACTCCGAGACATCAATGAACAACTCCAGTTTCAAGTTCTCGGTTTCACGTATTTTCCACCACCAGGACCATTCGGAGGAGGAGAGCCTTTCGGGGAACTCTATGAAACTTAACTTTCTGTTTTTATGTGCAAACAAGTGCATTAAGCACAATGTGTTAGGACTTTGGGCTTAACCCGAATATTTTCTATTCTTAGGAAAACCGGGCTTATCCCGTAATTGTTCTAGGACTTTTATTTTAATGAAAAGTAATTTCTAGATGACCAAACGTCTAAATTAACATAATAAACGTCATTCTAAGAATTCCAGATCTTGCATATTGCTAAAAATTACAAAGAAATTCACCGTGACAAAAAGCACGGGCCGTGCTTTCCTAAGCACGAGGCCGTGGTTAACCCAGAATCTTCAGCATGATACGAGCTGACTCCGTACAATTCTCTGACTCAGAAACATTTATTCCTCTAGCAGCACGGGGCCATGCTTTTGAAAGTACGGTGCCGTGTTCAACTTTCCAGTCTCATATAATGCATGCATAAAGTCACTGTTTCATTCACACCAAACACAACTTACCTAAATGGAAGGAAAAAGGGTTGAATGGAGGCCAGTAAGAAAGGGGAAACAACATGAATTCTCCTCATACCTCGAGGAGGAGGTCATGAGACTCCAATGCATCATAAGAGATCAAGTTGAGAGAAACATGCAAACCGAAGCTCGAGTACTCGAGTTAATTAACAAAGTCGACCTGCTTAGGTTCGAGAACTTCCATGTTGTGGATGGCTACCACAAAGATGTGACCTCCAAACTTAACTTTCTCAACCAAGAAATCGTTACGCTCAACAAAAAGCTTGATGAATTTTTGGAAGCCAAACGAGCACCACCACACATCCAGGACTTGTTCGGAAGTGGTGGCCGTTGAAGTTCTGACTTTGTTTCGTGTTGAAGTTGTTCCCGCTAGTACTATGAGTTGGGATCGAGAGTTGTTGTTGTACTTTTCATTTTATCTATGTTTAGTTATGTCTTTAGTTTTATGTTTCATGTTTTAATGAAGTTTAGGATTTTTACTTACTGTCTCAAACTAACCAGAAAATAAAACCAGTTAAAAACGAACCAGCTCGACAAATAAATAAAATTTAAACAAATACTGTCTCGCTATGTAGCACGGTACCGTGCCTCTAAAAGCACGGGGCCGTGCTTTTGGTCCCAGAGTAGTTACGAGTTTTAAATTATTAAAATAACATTTTCCAACCACCAACCCTAACATTCACTACGTTTCTGGACCGAAAACCGCCGACCATCCAATATTTCGCTAATTTCTTCATCAAATCTTCAATTCAAAACCTAAGGTGTGTTAATTTAACAATTTCATTGTTCAAATTCACCATTTTAGGTTTAGTTTAACCCTAAAATCACTCAAATCGACCAAATCGGGTCAAAACCCGAAAAGGATATGGGTTATTTTGCTAGTATAAGATGAATAAATTGTTGAATGTTTGATGGTTAGGGTTTAATTGAAAGGGATAAGTCGGGTTTTGGGTGTTAGCATATTGATAAAATTTTGTCGAATTTTGACTAATTTGGGTTTAATTTGCAGATGGCCGAGTATGGAGAAGAGGTTCATGCATTTCTAGTATTCCTAAACCGCAAAGCAAAGGACAGACAAGCTAATGAAAGATTAACCTATCTTAACAAAAGGTATCCAGAAGCTAACTTCTATGCTTGCGAAGACACTCTGAGACACGTCAACCAATGGAACCGTTATGAGAGCATTGTAAGAGGACCATGTAGATGGGTTTTGGGCCAAACAGGGGAAGCGGTGACAGAACTAACAAAGGAATTCTTGGCCTCGTTCAATATAAAAAAGAAAAAGTTTGACTTGTGGGATGAAGAGGCAATCGAGTTCCGATGTGGGGGAATATGGCGTAAAACTTGTCACCCAACTCGGAATCGATCTGGGAATCTACACGAAGGAGGAAACTAACCAAGTGATCTGGACCAAAGCAGAGATAGCATTTGCAGATGAAGACAGCAACGACAGTACAGAGGTTGGGAACACACAGGAAAGAGCATGGGAACTACTAGGCTTCGGGGATGAAACGAACCACGCAAACAGTTCAAGAAGTATCTCCTTAAGAGATCCACTCATGAGATATATTCACCGACTACTAAGCCAAACAGTAACAGTACGTACCAAAAATAAAGGAGTGGTGAATTTACGGGATTTGTGGGCACTCTACTGCATAAGAAATAGAACTGCTTGCAATATTACTTATCTTTTCTGTCAACTTTTCAGAACAAATGCAGCCGCTGAAAGTCCGAATACCCCAATCTTCGGTGGTGCATGGATTTATAAGCTTTATGAAGCTTATCGTGTAGACAGGTAAGGAACTGAAAGCCCGAAACCCATGCCGCTTAACCTCAATCTTTGTAACAAAATGGAGATAACACAAATATTTAATGCAAGGCCAGAGATTTGGAGGTTCGTCAACAGCCTCAACCACATTTGGGACCCAGAAAGCCAGTTGGAGATGATGATGGAGGACGAACGAAAAGACAAAATAGAAGCACAAATTGCAGCTGAATACGCACAAACAAGGATTCGTAAACCCGGACACGGGTAACTTATGACTGGCGACACTGGTAGGTCGGGCACGGGCACAGGGTTGGTAGTATCTTATGACATTATTCTTATGTGTGTTTTAAACAATTTACTTTCTGCCGTACTTGTTTGTTTGTTTATGTGTTGGTTTGAGTACTTTTATGGCCGTAGGTGCCAAAGACATTATGGTAGGTACTAATTTAGCCCAATAGGGCAAGAGATGGATGATTCCATACCCAGTTTTCAGCAGTTTATGCTTGGTTGTTTGTGGTTGTTTGCAGTTTTATATTATACAGGTACAATAACAGGAAAAAGAACGATAAACATGGGACGCTCTGTCGAAATTTCGTTAACCCGTAGGGAAGTAACTTTCCATTTTTACCCATAATACTCAATTAAAATTTTTATATCATCATGAATCTTGTCACATTGAGGACAATGTGAGATTCAAGTGTGGGGAGGGGAATTACTTGACCAACTGTTTGTTCAATTAATTATAAAAATTCTCTAAAGCAAAAATATATTTTTTTGCAGCAAACAAAGATTATTTTAACCTAAAGAGAAAACCAAGAATATTTTTTGCAAATAACCAATCATTATGAAAAAGTGAAAAGGTAAAAAGAAGTTTTGTAATGTTGAGAATGAATTTATGCAAAATATGGCGTTAATACCCAATTCCTCCGTTACTGTGAGATAAACCTCATGCCATATAGATATTTTTTCGGAAGCTTTGAGTGAGTCATATGTTTCGTGTGATTTAGAACTTGTCGCAATTATTCATTTCAAGACCGCATGAAGCGTTGTATAAGGAAGAAGGTAATGTTGACACAATTCCATCAAACCCATTACCAAATTACAAAACCCAAAAACCTTAACCAAAAACCCTCTCATTTTATCCCTCTCACCGGTAAAATACAACACTGGTCTTTTACCGGCAGACCCTAAAGAACTGGAAATGCATTCTTTCGATTTCAATTTCCTTTGCTGCATGCACTTCATAAAACCTAGGTTGCCTCCAGAACTTAGGGAGAGAATCTTTCTCTTTTGCAATGAGGTGAGGAAAAAGTGGCGCCAAGATGAACAAATGCCATCATTCTGTGGAATTTACAAAAATGCAATGAAGAAAAGAGCAAAAAGATATGAACGACGCTTAGGTTGCGGAAACTGGTCCCACGAAGGAAGATGTAGAAAAAGTCAAACTCAGTCTCAGCATGAATATACCGAACTAATGAGGGTGGGGGCTATTAGGCTCAAAGCTGAACGATCCATTAGAGTTGGAAGTTATATTCAGAACAGGATTGAGGAAGAATTGATCCACATCCTCGATAAAACTAGTCTTGACAATCTGACCTTAAAAGAGTCATTAGGTATATAAAAAAATTCGGATAAAAGGAGCTAACCATTGAAGACATCTCAAGACTCCCGATAATCAGTGGAAGTTGTATTTACCATCCTCATTAACTTAAACCCTTGAACCACCACAAAATACCAAATCCCTACTCACACAAAACCAAACCATTTTACCTTCTGATCTATGCAACCCTTTAAAAGGTGGAGATCTAAACTTGTTACAAGCTCATTTATCATAGGTTGCATTTTGACTAGAGCGTTCACATGCATGCATCACAGGTATGATCAGATATAAAACCGAGTGTGAGTGAACATTGTGAGAACGTGACGTTTTGCATAAACGGAAGCTCATAAAAACAAAAGTTCCTTCTTATGTATCACTAACATAAAAATTGGTTATTTTGTTTCATCTTCTTGGAGCTCACTTAAGGAATGGTTATAATCTAGCTTCCTGTCCGTTCTCTCTCTTAATCTTCATATTAAGTTTATTAATAATATACATACTACTGATAATATATACACATAATATACATCAGATCTGTGATATGTTTATTGTTAAGTGTTAATTTAGAGAAACAAACAAGTGGTATCAGAGCTTTCGGGGCTCAATTACGCTTGATTTGATTGTTTATTTGGATTATTGAACTGTTAATTGGTATTAAGTATTGATAAAGTTCTGTTTGATCAAAATTGGATCAATTTGAGGTTAATTGGTTGAATTATGGAGTGTTTGGATTGGATTTGTGGTTGTTTAAGGTATTGGTAGGTTCGGATAATAGGAATTGGATATTGATTTGGTTTTGGATTGAATTGGTATTGGATCTGATGTGTGGCGGAAACAGGGGTTTGTTTTGATGCGAATTGGATTCGGGATAATAGATAATTTATTATGAGAATTGTTGATTTGGATTCGTGATTGATGTGCGAGTAGTTTGGTAATTTACTTGTGCAATTTGGTTTAGAATTGAGATAGTATTACGGATCTAAGTTTCTGGGTTAGTGTTCATCATTTCCAGAAAATATGGAAATTCTCTTTGAAGATTTGAAGATGATTATGATTCGTTATCATCTTTACATTGATTCGTCATCTTGTTCACATTGATTCGTTAACTAATTTAGTCAATTCATTATAAATTCCTAGTGATTCGTCAACCAATTCGCTTCACATTTGATTCGTGTCAACTGATTCATGTGACACGTGTCTACCTTGGAAATTGTGTTATAACAACCTTTGCCACGTGGCATTAGGTGTCAGAGTTTGTTACAAACGGTTGTAACAACCTGATTCGCTATAAGTTGATTCGCTATCAACTGTAGCTGGTTCGTCATCTTATTCGCTAAGTTTATCTTAGTGATTCGTTACAGAAAACTTTCTAATTCGCTAAGCTTGTACTTATTGATTCGCTTTGTCAATTAGTTAGTTGGACTCATTCGTTGACCATCTAATTCGTTAAAACATCAAATTCGTTGCTTAATCCGTTAAACTTCAATTCTAATTCATTATCTGATCAATCTTAACTTCATTAAGATTTGATTCGTTGATTATTGTTCACAGTTCGCTACAACTGTTCACAGTTCGTTACATTTAATTTTTAACCCTCGAATTTTTGAAACTTGTCAAAAATGGCTGGTATGTATGCACTAGCCTCACAGAATATGTTAATGCAACAAATGTTGCAACTTGATACCGAGAAAGGGTCACATTCGAAATTTCCAAGGTTGATGAAGTTTAGTGACTTTGCCAAGTGGGAACCTCGGTTTCGTGCTCATCTAGGATCAGTTCATCCTGACTGCTCATATTGTTTAGATGAAGTTTATACCGTTTCTATGATTGGGGATGAAACCATAGGATTTACACCTAAAGCTATCTCACAATACTCACAGGAAGAGAAGAAAGCATTAGAGATAGAGACACAAGCTTATTCTACTCTAACCATGGCTTTACCTGAGAACATCTTTCATCAAGTGGGTAGTATAAAAATCTGTGCCTCTTTGTTTCAACATATACGAATGAGAAGTATGGGAAACACTGCTGAAAGCAAAAAGGTTATGCTTAAGTTTCAATTCAGAAACTTTAACTTACTCAAAGGTGAGACGGTTGAAGAAATGACGACAAGATTTAATCACTTGATTGCAGAGATGGATAAAATGAAATTAGAGGTTTCTGAGGTTGATAAGATTGATACTATTAAGAGTTCACTACCAAGTTCGTACTCTACTTTCCTAATGGTATTAAAAGAAAACAGCTATTTCAATGAAGACTTGACTGCAAGTGAGTTTTTACAAAAGATTGAAGCTCGTGAATATGACCTCAAGTGTCAAAAATCATCCAAGGAAAGTCAAGATCCTGCTTTCTATGGTGGTCGCATGCCTCTAAGTTCAACCATTTCACCGATTACCGCATTTCTTACCCAGAATGCAAGAGAAAATGAAACAACCATCTATAGTGATTCTAGAACATGTTTTTATACTGCTGGTAACTCTGGATCACCAAATGTTTCTGTTGGTTCAGGAAGTTCATCCACTGCAAGTCAGTATGTTTCACCTCCAAATGTCAACATGAAAGAAGCTAAACAAAATTTTGCTTTTCTATCAGCTTTCATGACGTCTTACAAAAATCTGGTTAGTAGCAAGATTGCCACTAGTGATCTGACTGATGATCAGATTGATCCAGATGACTTAGAAATCATGGATTTAAAGTGGAATATGGCAATGATTGTTCGTAAGGTGAAGAGATTTATGCAAAGAACCGGAAAAGATCTTCCTGCCTTAAACAAGAAATTGGGATTTGACAAGTTAAAGGTGAAATGTTATAATTGTCAAGAATTCGGGCATTTTGCAAAAGAATGTGACAAACCGAAAAAGGAGTATACTGGTCCTCGTGGTCAAAATCAAAATTCTTCAACACCACGAGGTAATGGTGCTGAGAAGAAACCATAAAGTTCTGGGTCACAAGCAATGTTAGCTAATGGAGATGATTGGTCAAACGACTACTGTGTAACGATAATCAAGCTAATTTGGCTTTGTTTGGGCTGACTCAAGATTTTCATGATGCTAGTGGAAGTGAGGTATCTTCTAATAATGATTCTGGATCTGAATCTGATGACTCTTGTGACAAGCCTACAACTGTCTTCGCATGCATGGCTAAGATCAATGAGGTTAGTCATTCTATTTCTGCTACATCATCGGTTAAAGTAAATTGTGTTGATTGTGAATCTAACAAACCTAAGCTAGAATCTTTAAAGAATCACAATGATAATTTAGTCAGAGAAATTGCTTCGCTAAAAGATGCTTATCGAAAATCTCTTGAATCTTAAATGAGATCTCATGAAAATATTGAAGCATTGTCGACAAGTAACCATGATCTCAAAGCTGAGTTATCTGTGAAAATGACAATTAATGACCAAAAGTTTCAAGAAATCTTGAAACATCGTTCAAAAATAACTGAACTTGAGAATGTGGTTCTTGAGTTGAAGAACAAATTGGGTAAATTTCGAAATTCTTCATTTCTGTTGAATGAAATTATTGAAGTTTCTAGAAAACAAAAAGATTCAAAGAAAGGTATAGGTTTTGTTGAAATTCCTCCACCGTTTCACAATGATTATAAAATTAATCCTTTTGCTAAAAAGGAAGATGATGTAATTGTGAAAGAACCTGTGATTTCAGAAAACCCTAAACTCATTAAATCTGAAACTGTTAAAACCCAATTTGCTCCTCAAAAATCTCATGTTCATAGCAACAAAGTTTATGTTGAAAATGTCGACAAAGTTATCATCGAGGATGTGTTTGAACCTGAAATCATACACAAGAACAAGAACATTCCAAGTTCTAATCACATACTTTGTGAACCTCATGAATTTGAGGAGGCTGTGTATGGTTCGTACACAACTAAGGTGCAACAAGATGCTCATGTTAATGTCAAACCAGTGAAGGCTAAGAAATCAGAAAAACCCAAAATTTCTGATGAGGATTTGTTGCGTTTCATAAATCCTAATGTATCTAAGACATCATCTGCTCGTGTGTTTAAGTTAAAGGGGATGGACACGATGTTCACTGAGAAATTCACAATGAAACCTCTAACATTCCAGTAAGTATCATTGAACCTGAACTGATTGAGAGTGTGTTTCACAATGAAACCTCTAAGATTCGTGAACTTGAACGTTTGTATGCTCAAGCGAAAACATCAGCTCCATCTGATCCATTGACTAAAGCAAAACAAGTTTTAAAACAAGCTAAGAAAGTTCAATTTGTGAAGTCAACTGGGACGGATACGTTGAAAAGTTTTTCAAACTGTTCTAATTTAGAATTCTACTTGAAAAAGAAATATGAATTATCTGATGATTTTTCTAAGAGCATGACCAAAAATGTGAATCCTCATTCATCATGTGTCACATGTTCCAACTAATTCTCAACATCATCATGTTGACATGCGAAGCTGTTTCCTTTGCGGTCAACAAGGTCATGTTGTAAGAAACTGTGGCTAGAAGAACTATTAGAATCTTCATCCTTTTATCAAGGATCATTCCAAACCGATTCCTTTGGTAAAGGAGATTCTGAAACGACCTGTGTCGTATGCTAATGATACTCATATTATGTTCTCTAATGTGAATCCTCGAAAAGTTGTTCATGTGAATGAAACTCATGGTTCCGTTAAACCTAAGTTTATTCCAACTGAACAGTTATGCAAAAATGTTAATTCAAATGTAGTTCAAGCTGCGTATCTAAGATGGAAGTCTAAGAAACCTGTAACTTATTCTCAAGTTGCTGAACAACAATTGAATGCAACTAAGGTTAATTTTTCTCAAGGAAACCAAAAGGTGCCCAAGACTGAGGCCTGGGATGCCTTTTTGAACTAATCATTTTCTTTTGTGTGTAGGGTACATCCAAGACCATATCTGGTGAAAATTGGATTATGGATAGTGGATGTTCTCGTCATATTACTGGAAATCTCAACCTGTTAACAAATGTGAGAAATATTCAAGGAGGTTATGTGGTGTTTGCTGGGAATTATGGGGGTATGATTACACAGGAAGGTGATGTTTCGAATGAGAATATTACTTTTGAGAAGGTTAACTATTGTGATAAAGTGGACCATAATTTATTGAGTGTGTTGCAAATCTGTGATAAGCAATACACTACAGTATTTACAGATAAAGAGTGTCTGATTTTGAAACCGGGTTATGTGATTCCTGAGGACATGGTTGTCCTGCGATCACCACGATCAAATGATATTTATGTCTTGAATATGAACTCTAAAGTATCTACATCCATCGAAACGTGTTTTGTCTTGAAAGCAACCGAGAAAGACTCATTGCTTTGGCATCGAAGAATGGGTCATATACATGTTCGAAAGATGAACTACCTGATGGCAAATGACCGGGTAGAGGGTGTGTCGTTAAAGAATTTTAAGTTATCCGATCACTGTGTTGCTTGCAAGAAGGGCAAACAAAAGAAGAAGCCGCATCCATCTAAGGTATTAAATTCCATTGATACTTCTCTGGAACGACTTCACATGGATCTATTCGGTCCAGTGAATCAGGTGAGTATTTCTGGAGACCGGTATTGCCTAGTAGTTACAGATGATTATTCACGATATTCATGGGTCTTGTTTATGAGCTCAAAAGATCAAACACCGGGTCTTGTTCAAAACCTAATCACTAAGATCGAATCACTATACAAACAGAAAATGAGGAGAATTCGAAGTGACAATGGTACTAAATTTAAAAATACTGTATTGGATTTCTTTTGTGTACAAAAAGGAATTCATCGAGAATACAATGCCCCATATGTACCACAACAGAACGATGTAGCTGAAAGAAAGAATAGAACGTTGATTGAAGCTGCTAGAACGATGCTTGCTGATTCAAAGCTTCCAGTCCAGTTTTGGAATGAGGCGGTGAATACTGCTTGTTATACACTCAATCGTGTTATGACTGTTAAGAGATTCAAGAAGACCAGTTATGAGTTGTTGAATAATCTGAAACCTAACTTAAAATATTTGGAACCATTTGGGTGTCCATGTACGATGTTAAAAAGGGATGTGGGAAAGTTTGATGAAAAATCCATTGAAGGGTATTTCTTGGATTATGCTTCGTCTAAGAAACGAGTGTTTAATTTCACGTCTGATTGCGTTGAAGAATGGTACCATGTGGACTGTCAAAAGTACACTACTCCTTCTCAAGGAAAAGGTCCCGACTAGATGTTTGATTATGATGGCTTATTTAATTCATTTACTCCAACGACCGATTATCCAGATGAAGATTTTGTTCGTGCTTATTTTGAAGAACATTTGGAAATTCCAAGGTTTACAAGTTCTAATGATGTTGAAGTTACAATCAATGCTCCAAGAGAAGAACCTGATAATGAGTATCATGTTCATTATGATAATGCTTCTACTTCATCTGATGATACTACTGTGGTGGATCAAGTTGTTGAACTTGATAGTGATGTTTCATCTCATGAATTGGGCGAACATTACACTAATTTATTCAAAAATGTTGCTGTTTCTGAGAATCCTACTCTTCAGATTCATAATTACCATCCACAAGAAAACATTATTGGAGAACTTGATATGGGAGTTCAAACACGGCATCAAGTTGCTTCATTAAGTGAAAACAATGTCCTATGTGCTTATGCTGATTTACACTCGTCTGGAATTGTAAATCTTGCTAAATTCACTTGTTTTCTATCTTAAGTTAAGCCAACGACTCCTCGTGTGGCACTTCAAGATCCTTCTTGGGTAGAAGCCATGCAAGAAGAATTACAGCAATTTGCACGTTTAGGTGTTTGGGATCTTATCGACAAACCTGCTAGAGTCAAGAAGGCGATTCCGACTAAATGGGTATACAAATGTAAGAAAGACGATCGTCGGGTAATTGTGAGAAACAAGGCACGATTAGTAGTGCAAGGTTTTCGTCAACAAGAGGGTATTGATTATACTGAAGTATATGCTCCAGTTGCAAGATTAGAGTCAATTCGAATCTTTCTGGCATATGCTGCTTACAAGAATATTAAAGTATATCAAATGGATGTCAAGAGTGCTTTTCTCAATGGTGAACTTCATGAGGAAGTGTTTGTTTTACAGCCTCCAGGTTTTCAAGATCCTGATTATCCTGACCGTGTTTACCGATTAAACAAGGCATTATATGGTCTACATCAAGCCCCGAGAGCTTGGTATGGCACGCTCGCCGACCATCTGACGGATAATGGATTCAAACGTGGAACTGTTGACTGCACTTTGTTTTATAAAAATATTGGTGATGATCTTCTCGTCGTTCAGATTCATGTTGATGACATAATCTTTGGGTCAACAAATGACACGTTGTGTAAGGAGTTCTAGAAATCAATGAAAACCAAGTTTGATATGAGCTCGATGGGAGAGATGAATTTCTTTTTAGCGTTGCAGGTTCATCAGTCTGAGAAAGGAATCTTCATTCATCAGACAAAATATGTGAACGACGTCTTGAGCCGATTCAAGATTACTGCCGAAAAAAACCCTTCTACTCCTCTTCCCGTGGGTCACAATTTATCACCGGATGAATTGGAGGATACCGTTGATCCGACCCTTTATCGTGCTATGATTGGTTCTTTAATGTATCTAACTTCTTCTCGACCCGACATAATGTTTGCTGTTTGTTTATGTGCTAGGTATCAAGCTAGTCCCCGAGTGACTCACCTGGCAGCGGTCAAGCGTATTCTGCAATATCAAAGGGGAAATCCTGACATCGGGTTATGGTACCCCAAGGATGATAATTTTGATCTTACCGCTTATTTAGACTCAGACTATGGGGGATGCAAGATCAATTCAAGTATACCACAGCGGGATGTCAATTCTTAGGAAGCCGGCTTGTTTCCTGGCAGTGTAAGAAGCAGACAACGGTATCCACTTCAACCGCTGAAGCTGAGTATGTTGCATCCTCTAGTTGCTGTTCCCAGGTTTTGTGGATACAACAACATTTTCGCGACTACGGTTTGAAGTTTCTTACAACTCCCAATTCGATATCATTTCATATGGGATTGTTATGAAAAGAAATTAATTGACCTTGAGAAAGTACATACTGATTTTCAGAAAGCTGATCTATTTACCAAAACCTTTGATAAAATGCGTATTCAATTTTTGTTTGGTTTAAATGGATTGAAGACCCTTGCTGAAATCCTGAAACAAGGATAATTATGTGTCCTTTCTATTAATTTTGGTTTCTCATTTTATTTTGTTTTTAGGTTTTAGGGGGGGGGGGATCTTAGAAAATACAAAACTATTGTGCGTTTCGTTTGTATAGATAAAACCCAAAAACATTAGAAAATTTTTGAAAAATCAAAAAATACTGTGATCTTTCTTAATTTCTTGAACTTAATTTGAAAAACCAAAAACATCTTAAAATTTGAAAAATCAAAAAGATTGTGTTTTTCAGTTTGTACAGAAAATTTTTGAAAAAGCCAAAAAGAATGTGAATTTTTAGTTTGTAAAGAAAAATCCAAAAAGACAAAAAGATTGTGTTTTAAGTATGTAAAGTGAAAAACCAAAAAAGATTTTTGCTTATGTTCGCTGAAAATTATGTCATTTGCTTCTATTTTGAAGGACATATACTTGTATATGTTTGGTCCTGATAATTTCTTTTAAATGTTCGGGTTAGCAATTTACCTGACAAATGGAAAGTACTTGGGGCGTTCGTTAAGCTTTCTACTTTATTTTCTCGCTTAAAATTTTATCAGTTATTTAAGTTTGTGGAGCATGCTTGCATGTTTTGGTCCTGTTCTCTACCTGTAGATGGATAGGATAGCCATTTATCTATAGACTCAAAGTAACTATGGCGATTAAATTCATTTTTATTATGCTTCTCAAAATTTTGAGTTTTTGAAGCAAAAAGAGAAAATGATAGTACATTGATTATTTGACCCTAAATCCAGTAAGAAATAAGCTTAAAAGGCTGTTTGCTTAATCATTGGTGCATTGATAGGTCTTAAACAAGCTGTTAGAGTAAAGTAAGTGATATAAACCTAAAGAAAAGCCAAATTGAAAGAGGTGTTAGTCTCTAGCAAAAGTCTCGGTGAGGATGGCGGAAATGTAATAACCGATCATACTCAAGCCTTGTAGCTGTTGATCTCCCAAAAATATAATAAAGCAAATAACAAGCGTTAGGTTTCTAGACACTGTGAGTCTTTATGCGGCTTAATCATCTGGGTATTCATATGCATGAATATTTCACTCGCCTTTAGAGCAAACCCAAAGTCATTAAACTTGATCACTGTTGTACTTCGTACAATCCAAATTACTGACTTGATCAAAATCCGCTGTTAGTCATACAATTGTTCCTCCCTTGCGCGCGTCTCAATACCAATAAGAAACGGACCCCAGGGGATACAATGTATGTAAGACGACAGATGGACTCGTGCATACTCACTCACAGTAAAGGAAACTTATGCATTGCTCAAAATTTATATAAGTCTCAATTGGTATTCAAAATTTTGATCAACATTATAACGGTTTAAGTCAAGTTGGGGTGATTTGCCAAAAATCAAATTAAGCTTGAACCGAGATTAGGGGCTGATAGTTTCTGATATTCTGTGCGCTAATTGAACCATAAATCATATCACAAAAATGCTCGAAAGCTTGTTATAAGATTTAAGTGGACAACAATATCAATGACCGACTTAACGCCAGTCATAATATCGCTGAAATATAAAACTGTGATGGAAGGGCATTTTGGTCAATATGATTCTCTAATCAAACTCAACAAAAACAAAAAAATATGTATTGCTTTTGAAAATCTTAGAAAAACACAAAAAGAATGTCTACTTTTCTAGTTCGGATATTTCTGTACATACATTCTTTAATTTTTCACAAAATACCAACAATATTTTATATTTCATTTTTACATATTATTTAAGGGATATTCTAAATAAACGTAAAATATTTTAAGTTATTTGATTATCGAGATAGCGGGCCTCGGTAATTTTAGTAAGTTATTTTTATTTATTTAATTATTTAAGTTAAAATTAAATAAACTATTTTTAAAATAAAAATTAATTAAGTTTAATTCGTTAATTATGGATAACGAATTAAACGAACTACAGTCTAGTTCGCTCATCTAATTCGCTTCCGCACTCTGTAACGAAACAATTCTCGTTCGTTATACATATTTAACGAATCAAGCCACAAATCTTGGCTAATTCGCTATCCCATGCGCTCAGTTTAGATAACGAATCAGCCGATTCGTTATTTCAAAACTTACACGAATTTGGCCAATTCGTACATTGGGAAGCGTGTGTGGACGGGGTATAAGGGACAGATGGGACACGAATCGTCCTTCACTATTCATTCATCTTCCTTATACCTAAAGACACCCTATTCAAAATTTTTCTGATTTTCTCGACCTTCGAAATTCGAACTTTTGAGTATACCAGTGTGTTGCTAAGGTATACATTATCACTTCTTTGTGATTTTCATCAAAAATGACACTGTGTTAATAGGCTAATTATGCAATTTTGTTATTAAGGGTTTTATGAATTTTAAAACTCTGCTTAATCGATGTCATACTATGTTATAGACGTTTATTTTGGTTTAATTGTGATCGGAATGAGATTCCGAGACCCTTGTTGGACTTTAATCAGGATTTGATTATTGTTTTCCGGGTCAATTGAGTGTTTATATTTTCAGGTGTTTATGCTATGTTAAAACTCCGATTAAACCTAATTTATTTCATGGTGTTGAACCTCAATTTCAACACCATGTGCTTCGTATTGTGTTTCCGAGATCGATACGCCTATTGATTCGGTTATTCAACGATGATTATGGATTAATTGATACTGGATTCATATTGTTGACTTTCGGTGTTCTTAATCTAATTTTGACTTTGACTATGAGAGTCAAAGATCAAGTCATTATTGACCATTCGTTACTTTTAGAGAATTGGAACTCTTTCGTGTCTAATTCGTTAATAAGCCACACGAACTAGATTAGCGAATAAGTTAATCAACGAATCAGATTTGAATTCGTTAAATCATAACGAACTATATTCTAGTTCGTTCCTTTGAATAGTAATTCGCTAAGTCTATTTCTCTAACATATTTACCTGATAGCGAATCAATTGATTCGTTACATGTTTGTAACGAATCAGATTGATAATCAAACGAATGACATTTCAATCTTTAATTATTTAATTAAATTCACTAATTATTGTAATTAATATATTATTTCAAAGGTCTAAACGCGTCAATACATCGATTACACACGACATATAAAATTAAATACACCGTATATTAACAGATATATATTTAAGTGCTTAATGTATCGTAACTCTTCACATTACTTATATTTGCCCATATTTATTCAGTAAAATGGCCGATCAAATGGATCAAGATCCACCCGTTGCTCCTCAAGAACAAGCACAACCTCAAGATCAAGAACAACCTCAGGAACAAGAAAAAGTTCAATTGCTATCATATGATAAGAAGCACAACATATGTGCTTATGCTGATTCGGATGTTGCTGACGTAGCTATGTTTGGGGATATTCTGGCATTTTTACGACGTTCAGTAATACATTATGCCATAACTGCCAGACCTACGGTTTATCTGAGTATTATTAGGCAGTTCTGGAATACTGCTGAGTTCATTGACACCGAGAACCACATTCGAGCAACAATCAATCAAACTCCCATTACAGTGGATGTGGATGTGATTAGGAGGGTACTTTGATTTGGGGACAATGATAATAACCCAAGTGAGTTTGATAAGAGGTTAATTAAGGGTTTATTTACACGTGTACGTTATGGTAGAGATGTTGAAGAATCCATGTCTAACAAGAATGGCCTGTGCCCACCTTACGAGTATCTTTTACACGTACTGATTCATTGCATGGGTGGTCGTAAAGGTGGATTCGATGAATGTCGTATCAGTTTGCAATCGGCATTTGTGGCACTCATTCTCAACAAGCCATTCAACTTCTCGGGAATGGTTTTTGATCATTTGAAAGAGCAAGTCCAACAAACGATTCAGACAAAGAAGTTTTTAATGTATCCTCGATTTCTGCAGTTGATAATTCAAGATTTGATACCAAACTTGGTTATTGATCAAACTTTGGTGGATAATGTGCTTCCTTTGGAACACATGAAGGTTGATACTGTACGTCAAATGAAGATTTACCGTAAGGAGAGGCCACGGGACAAGCGTATGATTGGTCATATCATTAACCCTAATTATGTATGTACTCCTAATGAACGCTGGATCCACGATGACTCGGATTCCGAGCGTGAGGTAGGAGAAGGTGGGAATGATGACGATGGTAATGATGATGGAGATGGTGGTAGTGGTGGTGCTGGTGATGCAGCTCTTCAAGAGCAACAAGATGCAGTTAATGTTGCGTTAGCTGCTACCATTGCAGCTCAACGTGAACGAAAACAGAAGGGTAAAGCATCAGCTTCTGAAGTTCCAGCTAAGAGACGACTATCAGCCGGAGCTGGTGTAATTATTGGTGTTCCACCGCCTCGTCAAACAATCCCTCAACGCCCGGTAGTGCCGCCTACTACTAGCACTCTAGCACTTACATTAACAACAACGATGGACCATCATGAGTAGCTTGGTATGATTCCACAGATGGCACTAGCTGTCAAGAGCAACAAGATGCAGTTAATGCTGCGTTAGCTGCTACCATTGCAACTCACATGAACGAAAACAGAAGGGTAAAGCACCAGCTTATGAAGTTCCAGCTAAGAGACGAGTATCAGCTGGAGCTGGTGTAATTATTGGTGTTCCACCGCCTCGTCAAACAATGCCTCAACGCCCGGTAGTGCCGCCTACTACTAGCACTCCGGCGCTTACATTAACAACAACGATGGTCCATCATGAGCCGCTTGGTATGATTCCACAGATGACACTAGCTGAAATACCAATGCCTTCTGCTACACCCTCCACCGCTCCTCCAACACCGTCAATGAGGCCTCCTCCACCTAGTGGTGTCTCATTCATGAAAATTACAAGGCCTCAGGGACCAATTCAACCTGTCCATCCATCCTTGTACAACATTCCACAGAATCGTCAGACAGACATGTTATTGAACTTGCTACACTTGTATGAGAATCAGATGCCTGCTGACCGACTGAATCAAGAACTTCTCATAGAGAACCAAAAGAGACTAATGGGATACGTCTCCTTCTGCCAGAAAGAAAAAAAAAAGCTCTACGTGAGATTGTTACGTCTCAGGGGGTGAAATTAAAAGAGCATGAGGAACTTATTCTACAATTGACTTGTAAAGATGATGCACTGAAAAGACTCAAGAATGATGATTAAGACCTTGATGAGTCTGGTGCTGGTGGTGAGACAAAACAAGATCACGACTCATCTACAGATGCAGGTGCAGGTACGAGTGGTGGTGATGACTCGGGTAGTTGTGTATCATGATTCAATTGTTGTTAAACCGATTGAAATGATAGAAGCCAATACCGTCATATTCGTGGATGGATTGGGAATGGTTAGGAGTGTGGTAAACAGGGATGAGATTGAGGTTGGGGAGTTCGTTGATAGGTCTCTAACATGAGAGCAGATTTCCATACTGCTAGGGTTAAATGATGAACAGTTAACCGTGTTAGAGACAGAGCCTGACGTTGAGGTGGTGAATGAGGAAGGTATAAGAAATGATCCATCTATTCAAATGAATACGGATTTTATTTATGAAGACGAGGAATTTGAGGTAGAAGACGTCACTGCTGAGGAGTATCCTGACTTGTTTCAATATACAAACGTTGATCAAGGTGCTCTAGTGTTCAATGAGCAAACGGTTAAAGCAGTTGAGGATGATTTCGAAAAGACGTCCAAGGGTAAAAAGGTTGTGGACACTCGTTTCAGCTCGATTGAGAACCCAACTGATGCCGATATTGCTAAGTGGTTCAGCTATAAGAAGGTGAGTAAGATTATCAAGGCGTATCGGTATGTTGATCAAGAACGAAAGGAAGAAGCTGCTGCTAGAGCCAAAGCTAATCAAGTAACCTCATTCAAGACTGTATCAAAGGTTCATGGTGATATTGTCTCCTGGCTATATGATTCTGATCTTAAGGTATGTATCGTTAAATGGGAGAAGGGAATCCAGTACTACGAGACGATAATGGACGTTCTTACCCTACCGCGTTGGGATGTTCGTACCCTTGCGTGTCGTCTGTTTATCAATCGTGGTGGTGACCGGACAGCTGAGTGGTTTCATCAACACTTACTATTCGAGGTCAATCATGGTTTGAAGTTCTTCAAGCCCCAGGTCTCTACACATAAACGTATTGATGAAATTGATCCAAGGACTGGCTGAAGGAAGCTTGTTCTTAAGGTAAAGCCGCCGAAGACGATGAAGCGGGTGCTAGTGAAGAAGATGCACCAACACATGCATCTTTAGTTCGACCGATGGTACTACAACAATCGTCCTGGCGAGGCCGTCATTGTGCTGGGTAAAAGACTGAAGACTGAGCTTATCAAGATTATCGATCCGATGTGGTTGGTTAATCTAACTGAGACCGACAATGACGTGCTGCACAAGAACAAGATTTTGATTGAGCGCGATGAAGACTATGATCTGGCTACGCAATTCAAACGCGTTGTGCGTGTTTGTTATGAAAACGGGATTCATAGTTGCAGAGACTGGCAGTCCAAGCGTTTCAAGTGATGATCAATGACAAAGAGCTCAAGACGAGGGGGTGTCTGTTAGTGCACGGTCTTGCGTCTCGAGTCTTTGTATTTATAGTTAACGTATTTGTCGTTTTGATTAATGTAATAAACATTTAAGTTAACTTGTAGTTCGTTAATGTAATGTCTAGTTTGCTAAGGATGTTTAGCGAACTAAGACTTAAGGTTTTATCCCTCCTGATTCGTTAAGGATGTTTAACGAATAAGGGGGTGACTCGTTAAGTTTATTTCGTCTTTAATGTATGTAACGAAGTAGACCCTAGTTCGTTAGGGAATGTTAACGAACTAGGTCTATCCTCTATATATAATGACCTAGTCACTGTTTAATGTTAAGTTTTGAGTGTTAATTAACGAAACCCTGTCCGTTCTCTCTCTCAATCTTCATATTAAGTTTATTAATAATATACATACTACTGATAATATATACACATACATAACAATATAATCAATCGTGATAATGAGCAAGATCCGAGTTTTAGCATTAACCGTATACATCAGATTTGTGATCTGTTTATTGTTAAGTGTTAATTTAGAGGAACAAACATTTGAGGATGGAAACGGTTGGGGTTTAAGTTTGATTTTGGATGGGTTTTGCCAAAATAAGAAAATTATATTTATATTATAAAATTAATATAACAATTTAATTAACTAGATAAAAGCGATAAAATTTCCCGAGCATTGAAATGGGTCGGGTTTTAGTATAAATATTAACTTTGGAAAGTCGAACCCCAAGCTAATCCAAGATATACAAAATCAACCCAACAAAAAGCCTTAAATACTTACACTTTTATGTCAGGAAAACCTATCAAACTCACCATCCTAATACTTCAAGGACACCGACAAACACACCCACAAATGCCTTGGACATATACTAACCAAAGTTAACCCAACTATGACTTAATCCTTCGACTTATGCTATGCCAATTCGCAAACCATGTCGCCACACCGTTCTTATCCAACCCTAGAGTTTGAACCCAAAAATAGTAACCCAAACACTCCTTGCAAAATACATGTATAAGCCAAATCCCAACCCAAATTAGTCAAGATCAAATTATCCAACTCATCAACTTAATCCAAACTCAAATAAGCAACCTCATCCAAATAGCCTAAATCACTACTCACACAAGTCATCTAAGCCTAACCCACGCAAGCGACCTAAACTCAACAAACCTCATCAATCCAACTAAAGAAAACTCAACTATGCAAGCCAACCGAAACATACTCACTTTTCACCAAATTTCCAAACCATTCACCGTTCGAAGCCAAAAACCCCTCCCTACACACGCAAGCCTCATTTTCCCCTTAATTGTTTTTGTATATACAACTAGCGTTTTTATAATTACCTCATGTGTTCAAATAATCACTTTCAAAATCATAAACTCTTTCAAGAATATCGATTTGCGTATTATGCTGATATTTTATAACTCATCTTTGTAGAATATAATATTATCATGACAACAAAACCTTATCATGAGGATTCATTTTCAAGGATCACTAAACAACTTATATACGTATTTTCAAGATATTAAACATTGTCATCTAAGGTGATAATCCCTTAATAACTTTATAAATACGAGGTTTCCTTTTGAATGTTGAATTCGAGAATTATTTTATAACAAATTACAACCTTCATCATTTTGGATAAACTCAATGACCTTGACTTTACGAAACTTTTTGGGACGCATTTATAAATACTTTATAATGTAACATGAACCTTGTTCAATAACGATTTATACGAATTATTACTTCTTATGATCGCAAGCATCATTTCTTCATAAATTATTTTCATCACAACAACTTCATGTATGCAAATTCCTTTAACATCTTGGCTTGCAAGAACTACATTTGATGATGATCAAAATGTTTCTCTAGCTACGCGTTACCGTGATGCTTGTTATTATATACATTTTCTTGGAAATGATTGAACAACTTTATTTAATACTTAATTTTCAATTTCATTATATTATTTTCAAAAGAGTATATAATTAGTGACTTACATATTTCATCGTTTATTCGAGTCTCACTGATTTTTTTCCGATTTCTTTTCATTTGATGAGATGTTTCGATGACAATATTATGCACATGAGATTTCATTTTGTGTTTTGAATTATTCATGATCGAATTCAAGTTATTAAATAACAATTTGCAAAATACTTTCAAACCTCAATTTCGCAAAAATATTCATTTATATTTTAAACGATATTTTCAAGACTATGTTATTCATATTTGAGCATTTATGTTTTTCAAGCAATACACGATTCTATGCATTATTCTACCTTGTTTCAATTGAGCTATTAAGCGGCCTATGTTTGGTTGTCCGCAAGTTTGACGCTATTAGAAACCGTTATTATGATGACGATTATATAAATGGTTTCACAATAGTGGTTGTATTCACGTTTTATCACGTTTCATCGATTGTTTTGGTTTTTAATCAAATTCTATTTTGTTTATGTTGATACACGTATGTGTCACCCTAAGAAACTCACATCATTCTCATGTTATTACATTCTACGCAATCGTATTCTCAATTACTTATAACCTCAAGTTTGTTCACGTATGAAGCTCATCGTATGCTATTATTAATTGTAACGTTGTTTACCCGAACCTCATATACTCACTTATTGGGCTTCTCATTTACACCCATCGGATTTTTTCATTTTCACTCTTTGGATTCTCGTTTTCAATTATTGGATTTCTCACTTCCTTTTATTGGATTTCTCATAATTAAAATTTCACTTATCGGATTTTATACCAATTTAGTGTCCCTACATGCAACCATGGATCTTAAATGATTTGTGTATTCTTTTCACATTGATGACATTTGACTTCAATTCTCGTTTCGTAAGTGTCTACCCTGGATTTTATTTATTCGATCGTCTTTACTTATTTAAACCAAAATTGTTATTTTCACCTTGGTTATATTTTAAGATTTTAGTTGTTCCAATTATTTACCCCATTTCCTACTTATTTAAAAGTCAACCCCAAAATTTTCAACCGTTGGTATTGTTTTGTCAATATTTGTAAAATTCAACAGATTTATGTACGTTTCTAATGTTCAAAATTTCGAAATAAATATGTCTCTTAAACCACACAATGGAACGAACCATGTTGACCATACGACGATCAAAGTAATTACGGGTGCACACTTAATTATCGAAATCCCCGTATGGAAGTCATAGTAAGTGCGGTTGTGTGCGATAACTCGGACCCGAGAATGATAGCAGAAAAACGATAGAAATGCGAATCATAATAAGGGCATGGTGGATACGCTGCCGGTACATCCTATATATAAATGTCTTTATTATGTTTCTCATTTGTAGCATTTTTCAAATCATGCAAGGATTTGACGTTAATTATTCTTTTGCTTGAAATTTTTTTTCATGCAATTGTTTTACTAAAAGCGAAATTCGTTAGTAATTACCTTTTCTTTGAGTTTATATTAATTTTGGGACGAAATTTTCAAAAAGTTGGGGATACTGTTTCATTCGTCAAATTCGGGTCTCGATTGTATTCGTATTTGTATTGTTTTATGTTATAAACCGACCCGTTTTGTAAACCGAAACTCGTGATATATAAAATATTGGATTTTTATGTTATCAAATCATTCCCATTTGTTCAATTTGAAAAAACACCTTGTACGGATTCGAAAACCGGCTTTAAAACGATCAAAATACATCAAAAACGAACTTCCGAACACGTATCGAACCACGCTAGATGAGCTGGACCAAACCCCACCCCCATGGGCGCCGTGCCACACGGACATGAGGGCTAGGGCTGGTCGCACGGTGCCTAGTGACATCTGCAGCATATTACAGGTTTTCTTTGTTGTTTTGTGTTTTACTTGTTTGTTTAACCAATCTATTTACATGCAAACATGAAAGAGAACCTTGCAAAGAAGCTTTGACCCTTACCCTATATATACACCACCATATCCTTCATTTTTACACTTGCTCTCAGTCCAAATTATCTCTCAATTCTCCATAGATTCAAGGTTGTTATTTATAAGTTCTTAAAGGTTTGACTTCCAAAAGTCAAACTGAGTTTAATCTTTCATTCTATTTAGTTCATATGGTCTTATTAATACTTAAATATCGTGGAACAACATATATATCATATACACCCCCTTGTTACCTTTGGCAGTTACTTCTCCGATCCCGGTCGGTGAGGTTTCGGACTTTGTAAGGCAAGGCTTCATGGGGGACTTCGTGTCCTTGATATATATATATACACACACACACACTTTTTAACTTGTTTATACATACTAACCATGTCTAACTTCTTCTAATTTTAGTTTGTTTGTTATATTTACAAGTTCCATGGTTAAGGGTTCTAAGAGTCTAACCTCGGTTTAACCGTAAATAGCTCTAAACCTTAAACCGAACTTGTTTACTAGTTTTTGTTAAATACTTGTTTAAAAATGTTTAATTTTAGATTTAATTTTCTAAAATCATTTTTATAAGTTCTTTGATATTTGGGCATGTGGAAACCATCTATGAACTTATTGTGAGATGGAAACCGAACCAAACCGAACTTTCATTTAAAGACTTTATTGTTAACTTTTTGGTTGTAAAAACTTAAGTTTCGTCATTTATAAATTATTATACAAGTTCTTTGATATTTGGGCATGTGAAAACCATCTATGAACTTATTTTGAGATGGAAACCGAACCAAACCGAACTTTCGTTTAAAGACTTTATTGTTAACTTTTTGGTTGTAAAAACTTAAGTTTCATCATTTATAAATTATTATACAAGTTCTTTGATATTTGGGCATGTGGAAACCGTCTATGAACTTATTGTGAGATGAAAACTGAACCAAACCAAAATAAACCGATTTTCACTCGATTAAGACACACAAGTGTGTTTTTAGCTATCAAGACTTGTATATTTCTTTAAAAATACTTTACAAACTGATTTTTAATTATTTTTCTTAAGTACTTGGAAATGTTAGATCTAACTTGACCTCATAACAAAGTTTGAACCGACAACCCGAATACTCGTTGAAACCCGTGTTAGTATCTTTATTCCAAAGGGACTTGCATTCTTGCATTTTTACCCACCTTATTACTTAATATAGCTTGAGTAAATATTAAGATTAGATACTTTAACCCGGTTTCGAGCAAACATATATTTTAAAGGGTTATTATTATAATTTCTTAAATAGTTACTTTTTAAACCTTAAACTTTAATTTTTTACATTTCTTATCTTTTATTTTAAAAGTTTCCTAAAACAACCTTTCTAATTCAAGGCATTTACCTTTATTTAGGCCTTGCTCGTTAAACTCCGACCTACCGTTTTCCCGTCTTTTCCGATCAAGTTTTCTTACTTGAATGTGAGTACTTTCATACCCCGTTTTCCATCTTTCGTTTGGGGTGACATTTCATACTTATTCAACTAAATGCTTTATACTTAACTCTTAACCCACAAACGTTATTGTATACTTTACATATATGATTGCTCGATTTGGTGTTCTATGATTATATGCCTATGTGTTCATCGCTTTTGGTTGGTGGAACTATAAAATCCTAGTCTATTTGGCATCCTTTTATAGCAAGGTGTCATTAACGTAATGCAATTAACAATAACTATAAAATCCTAGACTATTTGGCATCCCCTTATAGCTAGGTGTCGCTAACGTAATTCTATTAGCGATATCTATTTATCCAAGTTATTGCTTTTATTTATTGTTTCGTATACAAGATTTGTGGCTTTTTATTACTATATACTTATATGATCAAACTTATGAATTTCTCACCCACCTTTGTGTTGATAAACTTTATTTTATGAAATGTTACAGGTTTGACTTTTTTTGACTCGAGGACTTGACGAAAAAACGTTACCAAGACTATTAGGATATTAGTAAAACGAACAATATAATTGTTTACTTGTATTCAATTTGTTTGTATGAACGAGATGTGTTGTTTATTGAGTTATGAAATAAAATGAGTTGATTAAATATTGTCACTTTAACTAGTGTCTAGTGCATTTGTCCAATCACGTTGCACCCCGGCATGTTCCGCCGCCTTTGGTCGGGGTGTGACAGATTGGTATCAAAGCCACAAGACTATATGATAGGTGGTTAGACGTAATGACCTAGTATAGTCTTTGCTTTAGGGTCTTTATACGTGTTGCCTATACGTGTTTACTCTACTTGATTGTTCATTACACTTGTTTACTTCTATACTTATTTATTTCATTAAATCATAAATATACACATACACACACTTTCATAGTACTCCAAGATGTCCTTACCTTAAAACGCAAAAACATTAATTTTTATTGTGTTTTATGGATCACGAGCTTAACTTGGATCCCATTGTTTCAAATCTCCTTAAAGATTGTCTCGTATGAGATGACCACTTTAAGTTGTCGAATCCGAGCGTTCCGGTCACCATCCTAATTTTCGGTGTTGATACAATAGAAGCACGGTGGTTCGTGGACTAGTGTTTTGACATGACGTTGTATTCTGATTTATTATATTTGTTACAATCGTCATTTAAGTCGAAAACATGAAAAAGACGCGGTGGTACGTGCACATGTTTAGACTCCAACAAGGTATTTTTTCGTAAAAAGGTTTTTAGTGTCGGAATGTCAAGTCATGGTGGTTCATGCGCGATTTTTCCGCATTTAAATCTTAAGACATTATTTACAAATTTCAAGGATTTAAACAATTTATCCTTTTACTTCGCCGTATTAATTCTCATCACAAGTCCACATTTATAAAATTTATTTTTCATTGTAAATAATTCTAATATGTTTTGATTTCACATTGTAAAGTTTTTATACAAATTTTCTCCTCTTGAATTCACACCGCGATTTTTATTAAAAATTTCGTTTATTGTCGTCTATTCAATATAAGTCAAAAAATATATATTTTTTGAACTATTTATAATGATTTTCATTATATATGTCATCCTTGTTCATCCAAGCTGTACCACTCACCCACTCGAACCCCAAGCTAATCCAAGATATACAAAATCAACCCAACAAAAAGCCTTAAATACTTACACTTTTATGTCAGGAAAACTTATCAAACTCACCATCTCTTTGGCATCCCCTTATAGCTAGGTGTCGCTAACATAATTCTATTAGTGATATCTATTCATCCAAGTTATTGCTTTTATTTATTGTTTTGTATACAAGCTTTGTGGCTTTTTATTGCTATATACTTATATACTCAAACTTATGAATTGCTCACCAACCTTTGTGTTGATAAACTTTATTTTATGAAATGTTACAGGTTTGAATTTTGTTGACTCGAGGACTTGACGAAAAAACATTACCAAGACTATTAGGATATTAGTAAAACGAACAATATAATTGTTTCCTTGTATTCAATTTGTTTTTATGAACGAGATGTGTTGTTTATTGAGGTATGAAATAAAATGAGTTGATTAAATATTGTTACTTTAAATAGTGCCTTGTGTATTTGTCCAATCACTTTGCACCCCAGCATTTTCCGCCGCCTTTGGTCGAGGTGTGACACTTGACTTGATTGCTGCTTCTATTCAGATCGAATAATAATTCGACACGAATGGATACTTGATTCAAATAGCTTTGCCTTGTGTTTAATTGGATTACAAACGAATTCGAATAGAATATGATTCGAATGAGATTTGTATTCGAATATGTATTCTATACGAATGTGATTCAAATACATTAAGTTATATTTTGGGAAAGTCTTGAAGTCACTTTCCTGCCACCTTTCAAAGTAAACCTTTCTTGTGTAAGTCACAACTTTTGATCTCACTAAGTAGATCTACGCATAACCCAACATATTCACTATTTCAAAAACTATCTTTGAAGATCTAAATACCACTTTAACACAATTTTCATAAACTTTAACACAAACTTTGAAGATTTGAAACTTGAACACATTTTGTTTTTGAAATTTTGAAGACTTTATCTTGAACAAGTGAACCCGAAAACCCACAAAACCTCTTGTAAATCCGTCTTTGACACAAACAAGACCAAAATCCAAGTTTGTGACTCAAGATCTACAACTAGTAGAGCCCAAAAGCTCTGATACCAATTATAGGTCCCGTGACCTGATCTAACAACACTCTAACTATTACTAGTTATCTTGGATCAACCTCTACACTAGTTAGCAGAAACAACTAGTTAGGACCAAGATCTCGGATCTTGTGTGTTTACTTATTAAGGCCGAAAGAAAAGAAAGAGAGGAGAGAGTTTGTAAGTATGAAGACAATAATATGGTAAAGTTTACTTGTGTTATGAGAGATTCACACAATATATAGTGTAATCTCTCATACACATATATTCATTCATAATGGCCCAATGGGCTTATAATAAACGGGCTCAAGGGCCCAAACGTAACATCAAGAGTTTAACAAACAAACTAACAACATAAATGAAACTAAATACAAATACGAAAGACTAATAACAGAAAAGGGCCTAACAGGTTTTGGGTAAAAGTGGCAGCCCTAGATACCACCCCACATCTTCAAGACCAACACATCTATCATGTTTGAGTGAACATTTTGTCCTAAATGTGTACATTTAGGACAAACGGAAAATAGCGGCAAGATACGGCTGCTTTTGTTACTTTAGTTTTTTTTAATTCAAGTTTTAAGGTATTTGTTAAGATAAGTGTACTTAATTGCTTGTAATAATTATATAAATATTAATTTGAAAGGTCGGTTGCACTCACAGAATTCTACCATGCTACCCCCGACATATTTTAAAGCATCTTAGACAACTGCTTACAATGTCTCGTGTTGTCACTATGCCATTCGTTGTTTTGGGCGGTGGTGGTTTACTTCTTACCACTTCACTTTTTTTCTGGTTCGTTTTTCCACTAATTGTGACCATAATCTTTTATTTATGTCGTTTGTTTTCAACCGATCGCCGATATCACTGTCGACTGTTACCGGGTTAGTAAAACCCTAGGCAGCGATCGTGTGGTGATTGCAGTGATTCGATGTAGGGAAACGATGGTTGTTAAACCAAGGGGTTTTACACCGATTGTCGGCACCATCGTTGGCTGTTTCCAAGTTCGATTTACAAAAAACTGAGAACCGCCATGGCTACGTTATTTGAAGGAAAACAGGGCTGTGATGACTGATTTCAGGATCGTTGCATGGCGTGGCAGAATCGACGAATGGAAAGTGTGTGGTTCTCCGCTTGCAACCGGTGCTGTAGCCATTGTGGTCTAATTTAAGGATCTAAGCATTTTCGTTTTATCTTTCTCAATCATAAATCATAGATTTTACTTATGTTTGTTGATATTTTGGGGGTTTAACTTACATGCTACTGTGTTGCTTCTCCAACAATTGCAAGGTGTTTTAAAGATCGACTAAAGACTGTTTCAAGTAATTAGTCTCTTAAGCCTTTTAATTTTTGTGTTGTTCGTCATTTTTCCGTTGCCTTATATTTAGGGTTTTCTTTCTGAAGGTTATTATGTTTCTACATGTTACATGCACTGATGATTTAAATGATTCTCAGTTACTAATATTACTTCTCTTCTACATGTAATTTTTTTAATCAATTTATTGGTTTGGTTGTTGTAGAACTTTTAGTTTTCTTTATTGATTTCGTGGTTGATGGTTTTGTATTAACATATATGAAGCTATCAGATGATGAACAACGGGTTGACTAACAAGTCTTAACGACTTGGGTAAAATGGGTCTTTTTACAAAAGTTTTAAATAAGGTTAAACTCAAAAAAGGTATGTCACAATCTTTTGTGTGGATTACAGATGTGTTGTTTTGCTAATCTGTAACTGTATCTTTTTTTTGTGGCAGGAACGACTACTTTTGGTTGTGATTTGAAGTAAGTAGTAACGACAATCTCGGTAAGTATTACTTTATTGATCATCTTTTATTTGTTATAAATCGCAAATTATGTGGTTATTAGGCACACATCCTAGGCACCTTGTGTTGTATCTGTGTATGTTGCTTCGTAGCCACATGTACTTTTACAAAGTTTGATATGAATTTGGGCCGTTACATAAACCATAGCTGGGTTTCATCCGCTAGTGATAAAATATTAGCTTAGCTTCCCAGTAAGAGGTCGAGGATATGGTTTATCTAATGGGTAGAAATCCTTTACTGCTTCAAACTTATATAAATACATATTCTTTTGACTTTTAGAATCGGATAAGCCTGATAAGCCTTATTATGTTTTCTTTTGTAATACCGTTTGTAGCCAAAACAATCTGATGATTGGTTTCGTCTTTTGTAACAGGAACCGCCTTCAACTACACTTGTAACTACTATTTGATTACTTGTACTTTAATAAGAGATTGTTGTTGTTGTTTTAGTGACATTTTATATTTGTAACATCATTTTTGAAATTATTGGCAATTTCATGATCCCGTCGCGAAGCGCGAGTAAACCACTGAAGAAATATGGATCTAATCCCGTAGGAGTTAGATCAATGAGTCCACAGAATACGGGTCGGGTAATGAACAATACGGTAATAGAATCGTCTCACTATAAGTCCAATGACGGAAACCTTCAAAACAACCACCGTGAGCTTGCTACGGGAAGGACAAAAGGGGGGATCTTCCCATAACTACCCTCTAGCGTGAGAATAAGTACAATTCTAGAGAGAGATATTACTTTAAGTAATTGATGAGATAAGTGGAGTTTGAACACATACTTTGTGGTGATGGCGAAGGAATTTATAGCCGAAGGGTAATGGAGTATTATTGGTACATTTGTCCCTTTCTAGAAGATGCTATATGTAACAACCTAGACACATGTCCGCATGTGATAGGTCGGGGTATCTGGCCATGTGCACGGTTATAACAACCTTGCCAGCTATCCTTCTCTGATTGGTTATTACTTCACTTGCTTTCCAAGGAAAGATCTTCGCGTAAATCTTCTAGAAGGAAGTTAGTTACAACTGATTTGCTGACATCACCCTCTAGTCATTTCCGTGCCTGAACGTAATATCTTGCGGATGACTTCTGAGGAAGTCCTGATCAACCCACAGGTGGTCTCTGGAGTTTACTCTTAATCTTCCTCTGACTTGAGTTATGCGGGTGATGGGTATGTTCCGCGGATGACTTCTAAGGAGGTCTTAATTCACTCGCGGATGATCCATTATGGGTATTTGGGTACTTTCATTACCAAGAGCCTTAATTATAAGTCCCCCTAGTCTATTGTTTCTTCCGTGTGAAGTTTTATGCGGGTGAAATTTTGGACTTCAAATCTTTTACGGGGATTTTTGAATTTTTGCGTGTTGTGGAGATATTTCTGTACTTGAAGATAAGCATGAGGGAGGACGACGTGACAGTTTGCAGGCACTGTATGGTGACGTGACGTCAGTGTCGGCTGTCAACTGTACGTTAATGTACCCCTTTTTCGCTTTTTCGGTTTTTCCGCGTGACGTGGCATATTTTTACTGGGCCTTTCGTGTCTCTCTCCATTGTCCCACTTCCCATCGCATTAATTGCGATGGGTATAATTAAGGCTCTTGGGATTCATTCCAATCCTTTATCGCCTTCATAGGTTCATCTTCTTCTTAATTTCTTTCAAATCAGATCCAACCTTTTCCATTTTTCACCATTGTTTGTTGCTTTCCATTACCATCTGAAATAATGGCTGGTGACAATAAGGCCTATTCTTCGTCGACTATAGAATCCATTGAAATAAGTTGGAAACAATCAGAATTTGAAAAGCTTATCACGACGGTTGGCGGATCCACCGCCGACAAACCTTCAACTAGCAAAATGGTTGTGTATGCCGAGTTCTTTTCGTCTGGGAATATTCGGTTTTCGATAACCAAGTTCCTAGGCAACGTCCTCACAGGCCACATGATACATCTTTCCCATATCCATCCGTTTGGTTTAATGAGAATTCGCCTTCGAATTCGTTTGCAGGGTAAACAATATTGTGCCTACGGTGGATAAGTTTGCGGCTTTTATAAATTGCATAAGCGCGGTGGGTGGTTCAAATGAGCCGCCGTATCTAAGAGAGTTATAGGTACTGAGCCTACTCGTAGTGCCTATGACTGGAGAACCAAGTTCTTCTGGGTACGAAAAGACGTTGTGCGGATAACCATGGTCCTTCTTCTACCAAACGAAAAGCTTGCGGAGATGATATCGCAACTTTTGAGGACCAGATATGGTTTAAAACGTTAATCAAGAAGCCGATGCCTATGTGGGCTATTTTTGAGGAAGCCCTAGTGTGGGTTGGTATAAGCCGATTGTGGCCATACCCTGATTTGGAACTGTTCTTAAAAATTCGGATGAAAGTAAGTTTTCATATTCCCGCATTTCTTGTTGCGTGTTTTTACTTAATTTCTTTGCATTTTCGTAGGTGAGGGATCAATGCTTGATGCCCTGTCAGAGAAGACAGTGGGCTGCGTGCAGAGGCGCTTCTGTGACCCAAAAGCCTTGCGCATCCTTGACAGGACACGAGATCACTTCTTTTTATCCAAAACATTGTGCTCCGAACCAGTGGTGTCAGAAGAAATATTTCATATAGGTGTGTTTCCTTTGAACCCCCGTCCTTTGAAAGCTTTGAATTCGGACAGGGTGATCATGTTACTATCTTCGATTGACGAATCATCACCCCGCGAGGAGCAAGATTCTGATGATACTCCTGACACATCGGCTGTTATGCGTGCTCTAGCAGATCTTGAGCGGAAGAGGAAACAACGTTATTCCAAAGTATAGTGAGGCGGAAGGAAGCCAAGCCGGTGCTGAGAAGGAACCGTCCAAAAAGAAACGAGAAAAGGGGCCCAAAAAGTTCAAGAAGGTCCGTCTGGAGGATCTCGTTAAAGATGCTATGATGCGGTCGCCTATAAGTAAGTTATTAGTTCAGCATCCTTAACAAATCCTGTGTCATATCTTTTTATTCTGATATATTATTTTGCATCCGCAGAGGCTACGGTTGCGCCTGATAAATGAAGGTCGATTCAAGAACCACCATCACCTCCACAACCATTGTTATTTATGAGGACGCCTCTGGTTCCAAGGGGAAGGAGCTAGTCCAAAATGGTGAGGGATCAAAAACGCAAGAATCCCCACATGCGTATCCACTTTCTCCTGCGCAATCTACGCCACACTACTCACGTTCCTCGCCTCAGAATCACACATGTGGCGGAGGAGCGTCTCAGTCTTCAGAATCAAGGAGGTTTTAACGTCCTTCTTACGTTGATTACTATGGGATGGATGATCCAGGGAAAGACGACCACCTGTATATACCCCGCTGGACTATAGTCCAGGGGTCATGGTTCACGGAGGCAAAAGTATGTGCTAAGTTTCTCAGCTATGGAATTCCACCTAAGGAATGTGCATATCAGTGTGGTCGCTCACACCACGATCTTGCCCGTAGTTACAATTTTATTTTGGCCAGCACCATGGCTTGCGGGAAAGAATTTTTCAGAGAGTGACTCTCCATGGAGGAGAAATGGAGTGAGATGTCCCGCCAGGTTGAGGAGGCTAAGAAAGCTGCTGAAGATCACCGTTTAAAAGCTAACACTGCAAAGTGGAAGCTAAATGACACTGAAATCTCCCTCCAGGCTAAGAAAGATAGACAATCAGCAGTCGCACGCGCATGGGAATACGTGTGCAAAAAACAAAATGTTGTTCTTGCTTCTGCCCGTGATGAGACCCGACGCAAGGGGAAGACCCGGCGAAGGCCTTGTAGGCTAACACTGCCTTGGAGAATCATATTACCAACCAAGGTAATTTGATTCAAACATATGAGAAAGAGGTCAGGCTGCAGAATGAGTAGGCCGAGGAGATGGAGAAGAAGGCGGAGAACCTTCAAGCTGCGCATGCTTCGCTTGCAGAAGCTCATAAGTAGTTAGAGCAGGAGGAAAAAAAGCAAACTGCCGATAACATCCAACTTGCAGATGGTTACAGGAAGATGGAGAAGTGGGCCTAAAAGGCCGAGGAGGAGAGGCAGTGACTAATGACTGAAGGCCATGCTCAGTGTACCATTTCCTTAAAAATTATGTTCCCTTATTATTTTGTGAAAGATATTTATCTTCGGTTTATCAAATTAACAAGTCATTGACTACGTCAATGACAGATAAGAGTTGGGTGATTGTCTTGCTGCGTTACTCAATTCCTCCTCTCAAACCGGCCACAAGCTTGGTTTTGAGGAAGGTGTTGAATACATGAAGGCCCAACGTCCTCTTGAAGAGCATCCTCTTCATGGCCTAAACGTGGCTGGAGATTACCGTAAGAAGATGAAAGCTTATGCCGATCTAACTTTCCCCCTTCAAGGTATGATCCCAGAAGTTGTTGCGGATGTTAATGGAGTTCAACGCTTAAAGGAATTTCAAAGCGGGTCCTCAGATGATGCCTCTACACCTCCAACGTCTCCTAAATCAGATACTCCTCCGGCTCAAGATCAAGAAGATGCAGCCACTCAAGATCCAGTAAGGTAGGATTATGTAATTGTGTTTTTGAGGAAGATATCTTGTAATCATCTCTTTCTGTAATCCTCTTTTGATCTATATAAGAAGTATTTCCTCATTTACACTTTGTCATATTTATTATAAATAATATAAGTGTTAGCTTTAGGATTTTCTTATACGTTAATAAAGGATTGCGTAGCCAACTATTATGGCTTTAAGTTGTATGACACGCGGGTCACTTCTGGCACGCAAGCCAGGAATATAAGTTTAATGACACGCGGGTCACTTCTGGCACGCATGCCAGGAATATAAGTTTAATGCTACGCGGGTCACTTCTGGCATGCAGACCAGAAATATAAGTTTAATGATGCGCGGGTCACTTCTGGCACGCATGCCAGGAATATAAGTTTAATGCTACGCGGGTAACTTCTGGCATGCAGACCAGAAATATAAGTTTAATGATGCGCGGGTCACTTATGGTACGCAGACCAGGATTATAAGTTTAATGACACGCTGGTCACTTTTGGCACGCAGGTCAGGAATCTAAGTTTAATGACACGCGGGTCACTTCTGGCACGCAGACCAGTAATATAAGTTAATGCCACGCGGGTCACGTCTGGCACGCAGACCAGGAATATAAGTTTAACACCACGCGGGTCACTTCTGGCATCCAGACCAGGAATATAAGTTTAATGACACGCGAGTCACTTCTGGTACGCAGACTAGGAATATAAGTTTAATGACACGCGGGTCACTTCTAGCACGCATGCTAGGAATATAAGTTTAATGACACACGGGTCACTTTTGGCACGCATGCCAGGATTATATACAATTTGTACATAAGACATATTACGGCGAAACGATAACTTGGATCAGAATGGCACGCGGGCCAACTTACAAGACATTATTCAACATAATGCTCTACGCACATTTTTTGTCTACTGGTGGAACTTTTTAAATGTATATTCAAATGTTCAAATGTAGCATATTCAAATGTTGCATTTTTTTAATTGAAAAATGTTCCAAGTTCTTGGGATCTCAGTCCCATCCAGTTTCTCTAACTTGTAAGCACCTTTAGGTAAGTCTTCTTTAACTCGATATGGACCCTCCCATGTTGGAGTAAGTTTCCCCATGGGGTTCTTGTCTAGATGCTTCGTTATAGCGGAAGACGAAGTCCCCCGCATAGAATTTGATAATTTGAACTTTCAAATTATAATAATTCTAAAGTTGGCGTTTGTAATTGCTTTCTCTAATTAGTGCCAACTCTCTCCTTTCCTCAAGGAGGTTGAGGTTCAAACGTAACTCTTTCTCGTTGTCGATAATGGACAATGTCCTTGCGATTGGACTCCCAATTTCCGCAGGAATCATGGCTTCGGTGCCATATGTCAAACTGAAGGGTGTTTCTGAATTACTCTTCTTATGAGTCCTAAAGGCCCATAATACATTAGGTAATTCATCAACCCACCGCGTTCCTTTAGTTACCAATCATGACATGAGAATCCCATATTTAATGGTTCTATTTGCTCTTTCCACCTGGCCATTGGCCTACAGATGAGCTACAGATGTGAACACATGGTTAGTCTGAAGTTATTTAAACCACGCCTGTATCCCTCCTTCCGCAAACTGAGTTCCATTATCACTGACTAAGGTCTGCAGAAGACCAAAACGACAGATAATAAACTCCCATAAAAACTTCTTCACGCTCGCGGCGGTGATGGAGGAAATTGGCTTAGTTTCAACCCATTTGGTGAAATAATCTATTTCCACGATTAGAAACTTGACGCGTCCGGGGGCTTATGGGAAAGGTCCCATGATATCAATAGCTCATTTATGGAACGGCCATGCAGATGTCACCGACACCAGTTCATTTTTGGGCTTATGGTATTGGGAGGGTAGCGTTGGCATGAGTCACACTTCTTGATTTATTTAACCACGTCCATATGCATTCCCGGCCAGTAGTAGCCCGCATTCATTAGCTTATCTACTATCATTCTTGGGCATGCGTGTAGACCACATATTCCCTCATGGATTTCTCTAATCAGGTAATTTGCATCTTCAGCGTCTACACACCCCAGGAGTGAGCCCAAGAATGATCGGCGATACAGTAACCCATCTTGTACTTGGTAGCTCAAAGCCTTGTGTCGGATTTTTTGAGCCACTGACTTTTCTTCTGGGAGTGTTCCGGATGACAAGTAAGCAAGAATTGGTGTCATCCAAGACTCGACCCCCGTTTGAATGACCATCACTTGATGTTGCGGGGCTGAAGGGTGATCTAGAACTTCTATGCGGATGTCTTTTGCAAAATGCTCGAAATTCGTTGAAGCCAATTTGCTCAGAGCATATGAGGACATGTTCTCACTTCTTTTGATGTGGATGAATTTGCAAGATGCGAACTGGAGAATGAACTCCTTCGCTTGTGACAAATACAAGGCCATCACATCATTCTTTGCTTCATATGACCCATTCATCTGTCCTGCTATTAACATTGAGTCTACCCGTGCTTCTAGAATCTTTACACCAAGTTTGTTAGCGATCCGCAAACCTGCCAGGAAAGCTTCATATTCTGCCTCATTATTGGTACTTTTAAAGTCTAACTTGATAGTGTAAGTAAACTCGTGTCCCTCAGGATTAACCAGTCTAAGACCCGCGCCTGATCCTTCGCCACTTGAAGCCCATCATTAAACAATGACCACACCTGATCGTGTTCAGGAGGTGTTGGAATCTGTTGTTCGATCAAACATTATTTTTCTTTACTTTGTGGGACCTATGTAACGAAGTCTGCCAACACTTGACCTTTGATTGCGGGTCTCGGTTTATATTCAATTGCGTGTTCACCCAACTCAATAGCCCATTTGGCCAGCCTTCCAGACAATTCAGGTTTACACAAGACACTTTTCAACTTGTAATTCGTCAATACATTGATTGGATGTCCTTGAAAATATATGCGGAGACGTCTAGCCGCATAAACCAAAGCCATAACCAACTTTTAAAGAATTGAATACTTTGTCTTCGCATCTTTCAATGTTCTGCTAACATAATAGATTGGCGTTTGGACTGTTCTATCTATTAACAGAACTTCTACGATGGCTATATTAGCCGCTGAAAGGTATAGAGTTAATGGTTCTCCCACTTGTGATGCGGACAAAGTGGGTAACTCCATTAGGCATTTTTTGATTTACGCAAATGCCACCAATCTTCCATTCAATTTTTGCACTTCTTTGAGGGAAGAAGGTGAAGGCATACGGGCGATTGCGTGAACTTTATCCGGGTTGGCTTTAAAACCCACAGTTGTAACGGTTACGGCCAAAATTTTCTTTCCTCCATTCCAAACGAACATGTTCTGGATTAAGTTTCATGTTAATCCTTCTCAAGGTATTAAATGTCTTTTCAATATCCCGCAACATTTGTTCCTCCTCTACGCTTTTTATCACAAGGCTATCCATGTAAACTTCAAGATATTGCCCAATTTCCTCTTTAAAGGCCTCATCCATCAGGCGCCAGTATGTTGCTCCTGCATGTTTTAACCCAAACGACTTCATTTTATAACAAAATGTGTCTTGCTCTGTGCGGAATGCAGTTTTGTCTTCATCACCAGTTGCCATGCGGATCTAATGATACCCTTTGTAAGCATCGAGGAAACATTTGAATCTGAAAGATGCCACCGCATTGACTTTCTAATCGATTCCGACAATGGGTAACAGTCTTTGGGGCATGCTTTGTTTAGGTCCATGAAATCGATGCACAACCGCCATGTTCCATTGCTCTTAGGAACAATGATCGGATTTGCAACCCATGTCTGGTATTGAATTTCTCGAATAATCCCAGCGCTCAATAAATCTTGAACCTGCTCATTCATGGCCTTCTTTGCTCAGGACCAATTTTTCGTTTCTTTTGGACGACTGGAGTAAACATTGGATTGATCCACAGCTTGTGTTCCGCAATCTTTCTTGGAACGCCCATCATATCTGCGGGTTGCCAAGCAAACACGTCCACACTTCTTGTCAAAAACTGCTTCAAAAACGTCCTCACTATCTCTGAAATAGTGGGACCAACTGTGATTGCTCATGAAATTTTGGGTTCATCGCCCACTTCTCCGGTTAAGTTCCTTCCACCATTTTTGGAATCTTGCATGGTTTTGAGCTTTCTGTTGCAAAACAATGTTTAATGACGTGGATGATTGCCACACCTGTGCGGGTTGAAACTCCGACCGCACCATGAGCTATAGATGGGTTAGGGTTAAAATCCCCAATCGCTTCTCGGCCTAAAATTATATCATGTTTAGACTTGGTCGGCAAACCCAAAAAACTCCACATCCTCAGTTCGTGATTGGATTCCGTCGCTGAGTGTAACAGGAAAAGAAATCACCCCTCCCGGGTGCATCACCTCATAGCCAAAACCAGATACTGGCACATGAATAGGTTTTAGTCTCGCCCTATCTTCCTCATCCAACTGTTCAAAGCATTGCTCATACATCATATCAGACGTACTTCCTGTATCAAAGAAGACGTATTGGGATCGATAGTGACCAATTAAGGCAGTGATTATCAGCGGGTACTTCATACAAGGACCTCCTTTAACCCGCTGGAACACAACGGGTTCGCTTTTCCATTCCTCACAATCAACTTCCTGTCTCTTGTATCCACAAAGTTTTCCTCCTTGGATCATATAAACGTTTAAATCTTTGACCTGTTTTTTAGGCGGGCCAAAGTTGACTTGTGCGGAAGGTTTGCGGGTCCCTTGCCTCATATTTTTCAACAAATGCTCTAATTTCCCTGACTTAATTGCAATTTCAATCTCATTTCTCAAGCTGACGCATGTGATGACCGATGTCATCATGAAACATACAATGCTTGTTAGGATTCAGATGCGTTCTCTTTATGAGTGGTGGTGGTTTTCTGAAATTCACATTTTTGTAGTCAAAATCTCCAAAAGAGTTTTTGTCAGTGGAGTCCAATTGTTACTGTTCTGTGTGAAATTCCGATCCTTGCTTTTTTCCCAATTAACGTTCTCGCTTCTAGCTGTTTTGAAGACTCCGCAGATGGTTGAAATTTAGACCAAATTGAACCTCTAGTTGGTTTATTTATCCGCGGGTTGCTGAACTCTACCTTAGCTTTTTGTTTAGGGCTTTCAGACCCAAAGTTTTTTCTCTTATGGCAAGAGCTTAGCCGCATACATTATCTCATCCCATGCCTCATGCATTCCATCTTTTCCCGTTAAACAACGAATCAAAGCGTACACCGCACATTCTTGCAGAAGGCTCCGCGTAGCATATCTTCATTGATTCCCCCGATGTTAAAATTTCCTAATTGAAACGCGTGACAAAATCTTCCACAGATTCATTATCACGCCAAATGACATCTAAAATCTCATAGGGGTCTCACGTGTGTTTACGCTGTTGGCTGAAGTGTTGGGAGAACTTGGCTACCAAATCATCCCAACTTTTGATCTGTCCATCTGGTAATTTTTCGAACCATTCATGAGCCGCCCCGGTCAATGTTAACGCGAACATGTGGCACCAATAGGGAAGAGTCCTACCATTGACTCCTCCTACCGCAACACAACTGAGTAAGTGATCACTTGGATCAGACATTCCATTATACTTCCCTAAATTGGTAGGGATCTTCACATTGACCGGGAATGGAGCTTGGATCAGATTTCTTCAATTATACTTCCCTAAGTTGATCACTTGACTCCTCCTACCGCAACACAACTGAGTAAGTGATCACTTGGATCAGACTTCTTCCCTATCAAGAATTCGACTATCATCGCAAAAGTAACTAGCTTCATCGTGACGATATGTGGGATCTCTGCTTCTAGAAGCATGATTATGATCGAACACAGATCTGCAGTTAAACCCCTGTATCACTGGACGACCTCTTTCATGACTTCCCTCTTCCGTTTCTTCATCCAAAAATATCTCGGTTATGGAATTTTCTCTCATCTAAGTCCGTCTGATCGATGATAGAGGAGATGGAGGATGCACTGGCATGTCATCATACACCAAAGTCCGAGCACGAATTCTCTCTTCTCGTAACAAACATTCATACTCGGCAATGGCCCTCTGTTTTGCAACCATTCCTCAGGAGACTTAATCCCCTCAGGTCTGACATTCTGACAGTAAGATCTCGTTGGAGGAGAATCTCCATATCTGTTTTCCAGATCTGTCTCCCGACGAACTCGATTAGCGTCTGCCGTCACATGTCCTAAATCGCCAGGAGTTGGTCCTGCTGTATCCGGACCACCACCTGAACGTCTGACCACCGCCAGAGTTTCCGTCGGACCTTGGAGAGATTGACTCATATTACCCCAAACAAACAAATTCTTACGATTCTAGCACAAGTACAGATGGCGGCAATGAAGAAACAAAGATCTAATCCTGTAGGAGTTATATCAATGAGTCCAAGGGATAAGGGTCGAGTAATGAACAATACGGTAATAGAATCGTCTCACTCTAAGTCCGATGACGGAAACTGTAACACCCCGTAACCGCAGCGGAAACGTGAACGGGATGCAACAGACACCTCTGATATCAACCACATTGTTTATAAAGAAAACTGAATACATTAATATACTTCAAATTACATTATCTCGTATTTCATTACCGTCTAGGTGATACACACATCATGCAATACGATACATAATTCTATTTATTATAATGTATCCTAACGTCCCGCACGCAAATCTTACACACATCAAGCACTTAGCACGTAAGCAATCACTTCATCTTAATTGTACCTGAAAAGCATGTGAGAAAACGGGTCAACTACGAATAGTTTGTGAGTTTCACAATTCAAGTAAACCATGATAAATCATTATCATAAAATAATATTATTATCGATGTAATTATGCTGAGCCCACAAGTGAAACCTCTGACTATCCACACACAACCCCCGTGGCATACTCCGCCCACGGACCTGCCCCAAACCGCTATGTCTAACATTACATAGCAAAATATATATAACAACAAAATAGACATGTGCAACTGGCTGGGAAACATCAGCAAATCCATGCCGGACCAGTTGGGTTTGTCAGACCAATAGTACTATCCACACTCTACCGGCTTTCAGTTAATCACTCGTGTTCCGGGGCCTTAGAATGTTAGTAACTCAGACAATTACCATCTTAGTACATTTCCGTACGATTCCCGTACAATAAAATATATATAAATACACGCAAATCCATGCGTTCAGTATGTACTTAAACATTTCAGTAGTAACATGCTTCCGCCCCGGGAAAATATTTAAAAACAATTCAGAAAAAGGGGCTCGTGAAACTCACCTTAGCACATGCAAGCAGGTAACAACAGTCATTATCAGTTAACATGTCCAATCTGTAATATGATCCTTACGATCGTTACTATACAATCACTATTAATATAACTTTAACCGTGTTAACCGGTACATCTGGGGACACTGTTAACCCAGTACTGTACCCATTCCTGGGGCAATGTTAACCCAGAAACACTTCTCCGGACTCAGATTGTGATATCGTTTAGAGTTCACTAGTCAAATTTCTGTTAGTCGTTTCCCGTTTTGCGTGCCTAGCATGGTTATCCGTTTTTACGTTTCAAAAATGGGTTTGGTCACACACGACCCGAAAATAGTGGTTGACTGATAATTTAATTAAAGTTGTGAAATTAGAGCTCGGTTTAGACGCCCCGATTGGCCGCGGGACCCGTTTCTGTCTTTAGTGCACCGGAAACTGTTAAATCGTTTAAAATTACCCAAATCATCCGAATTATTTTCGGATGATTTATTTTTACTTGTTTAACTCAGTTATATGAAAATAGTTCATTTTTCAGGGTTTTTATACATCAGTCAGCTCGTCCACCCGAACTTTGCTGGTTTACCGCGTTTTATATTATAAAAGTTCACTTTTATTTCAAATAAATATCCGTTCATCCTCGGATCTTGAGATTTTGCACAAATCACTTTTTGACAGTGGGGAATTTTATAAAAATATTTCCAGAATTAATTTTTATATTTAAAATTTATTTATCTATTTTTAAACACCATTTAAACACTAAATATGTCGTAAATACCAAACGACCTTAGAAAAATCCCAAATTTTTCCTGGATGACCCCTGCCATCCACATAGTCCCCTGTAATTTTTCCAGAACCAATCTCTTTTTACATGCCATTTTCACTAAAACCGAGCTAGAAAACCCTAGAACTCGTTTAAACCGAAAATCCTACTTAGACTTCTCCAACTGACCTAAAATTTTGTGTGTGACTTATACATGTTATAAAAAGCTTATCTGCAATTTTCCAGAATTTTTCATGATATTTAACTATTTTTCACCATTTTTAGCCAAAACCGAGCATTAAATTCACCAAATATTCATCCTTTGTCCAAAAATTACCAAAATTTCATAGAACTCATATTTTCATGTATTTAACACCTCTGTAAAATTTCATGACCTAACTCTAAACCGTTCACAATCTGTCCAAAAATCCATAACCGAACATAAACCGAATATACATTTTGTTTTCCGCCACTACAAGCTACAAACTCGTCTTTCCGCCTTATCTACCACTTAATACAGAACCTACAACCAACATACCACAATACCAAGCAAGTTGCACTCACGATCAAGCCTCTTACACTATAGTTTCGGTTATTGTTCCAAAACTAAAGTTTAAACCGTAAAAATTCGTTTTTGGTTCGTTTAACTCCTTTCTTGGACCAAGATCCCTTGTATAACCCGTATACATCACTTGATCATGCAAGAATCGGTTTTCATCTTTGAAACCTCATTTTCTTGCAAATAAACTCAAGAAACGAAGATGGAAACGTAAATAACTCGATTTTTACCTTACTTTTCTTGCTACAAAACTCGGGTTTTTGAGTGAAATCGTGGAGAGAATTGAAGAATCATGCCATGGTTGTATAAAAAAAATGAGACAATGGGGTATAATTCCCCCTTATGTCCGATCGGTCTCATGGAGGGGTGGGGTGGGACCCACCTTTTCATTCTTAGCCACATATTTAGATTT
>NW_027506224.1:0-25765 GCF_021521415.1 Bidens hawaiensis
GGAATAAAGCGCCTGTTTATCCTTCCACTGCAAATCATGTAAAAAGAAAAATCAGTTAGCGTATGCTGGTGGTTAAAATAATAATCTTTATACTGTAGAGGTGGCAAAATGTGGGTCAGTCACGGGTCAAAATAGAGATTTTACAGGTTTAGTTGACCTGAAACACTTCTTGTCCGCGTTTTGTTTTAAATATCTATAGCAAATAACTAGTGTTCAAACATGATTACAAAACTATATTTTCCGAAAATAATTAAATAAAAGTTTTTAGAAGTTTTATAAATTAAAAATCAACAACCCATTTGAAATGTTTTCTTTTCAGCTAGTTATTTTCGTTTTACCGGTTTGATCCATTAAAGTTAAATAAAAAAACAAAAAAAAACCACCGAAATCAACCCATTTGTGTGTTAACGGATCGAACTTGACACATCAAGCATTTGGTATGCGACTATAAAAGCATCCAATTAAAATATGATTAATTATTCAGATACGGTTTAACATAAACAATAAATTAGTAAAAAAGGTTGGAAGTTATAACTGAAAATCAGGTTTGGTTGTGTATACTTCTTATCAGCATAACTACAAACGTGCCAACTGCCAAAAGATCATTATAAAGGCCAGATAATTCAGTACCTTCCGTAATGAGTTTCAAGCTGGACTCCAAATTCAGGCATGATTATGACCGATTCTGAAACAAACAAATATGAAAAAAGTTAAGTGTTATGTGCCCTGATAATATTTGCAATTAATTATCACAACATGCATTGTAACTTTTAACAGTTTTATATGTTTAAAAAGACAAATATCGCACCATATCGAAAGCAGTTAAAAGTTGTTTTCACATCGTCGGTATACTTATGGTTAGATACAATAAATAATGAGTCAAATTCATTTCAAATTTCCTAAAGAGGAACATAAATTTCATGGTTACGGAAAGTAAAGTGTAAAACCAAATATTTATGTATAAATTATGAAAAATGCACATTCAACATAATTGAAAGAAACAACAATCACAAATATTATCATTCTGGTATAAAACTATAAACCTAAGTATAACAACTGAAAAATAACCAATAATCGACACGTCAAAGATTCTCACCTTTTACGATCGGCCACCAAATAAGCAATTTGACCAAAATAGCACCAATAAAGAAGCTCCAGATAACAATGGTGACTGGTTTTCCCTGTATATGAATGCCATTATTACATTTAACTTCAGAAAAAGTTTAAATCATTATTACCCTAACAAGATTATAATTCAAGTCAAATCCCACTAGTTATATTGGAAATTGAAATGAAAGACTAAGAACGTATCCGCACTGTATTCAACATATATAACCTTTTTAAGGCAACATGATTATACCATAGGTGAGATAAGCACGTCCAGATGGATTTAATATTCAGATGGATAATCCAATAAATCTTGTTTTACTTTCTAGTTATCATCTGTAATCAACACTTTTACACAAGCTAATCCACAAGAATAGGATATAACTTGTGTCTCTTTAAAATCCTAATGTTATCCTTGAGTTGCTTCAGAGCGAGGAGGCCCTTTACCGCTCTAAAACTAATTAGCCTATCATTATTTGATATTTTATAAAGACATTCCATTGTCATTAGTTGATTTATTGCTAGCTTTTTAGGTAATTGGTGTTCCTAGTATAAATATACGTAAAGACAAAAGTCGAGAAACAAAGTATTAGACTTATTTAGGAACCGAAACAAGTATCATATTTTGGGATATTAGAAGCATGCAACTATGCAAATATCTGTTGTAGATTCTTAGTTGACATAAATCTTATATTTCCTATTTTAAATCAAGGGATTTAACATGTTCATATGTTCGTTACAACGATTCTGTTCTTCAAGACTTCAAAAGCTCAATCATTCAGGATTTCAATGTTCTTCACAGTACAACCTTGACTTATTTTAATACAGGGGAAACAAAACAAGTAACCGGCATTTAAACAGATTAAACAAAGCTAAAATGCAATCGCACGTCTCCCAGCCCAGCCTCGGTACAAGTAACTGCCATTTATACAAGTGTAACCGACGTCTAAACTCTAAGCGCACATAAATGGTACCGAAATCCAGATGCAGAGCTTAAATGTACAGTAATTTCAAAAACCCATTTTTAAAATACCAGTTTTAACCCGAAACTCGTTTGGACTCGACCCCTTTCGACCCGACCCAAACCCGCCCCAACCTATTGCCAGCGTAAACGACTCGAGATCAGCTTGTGAAAACGCTCGATCGAGCCAAGCTTAAACAAGCCCGAGCTCAAGCATAAAAGTAAGCTCGGTTAATAATCGAGCCCGAGCCCAAGCTTTACTTATCCGGCTCGCGAGCCTGCAATTTATTTTATTTTTATTACTAATATTATTATTATATAAAAAATAATTATGAATTAATATATAATGTTATGAAAAAATAACTAAAAAATACATACTATGTCATATATAAAATTATAATACGAAAAAAAAGATCTAAAAATAATTATAAATGTATAAAAATTAATTAATAAATAGTAAACGAGCCAGGCTTAAGATCTTTGCAAGTTAAACGAGCTGAGCTTGAGCTCAGGCTCGGATCTGCTCGTTTGCACCCCTATAATGCCAGTCCTAGTAAGTAGGCATGTAAACTAGGGGTGTGCAAAAAACCGAAAAATCCAAACCGAAACAAAAACCGATGGTTCGGTTTTGGTTTTGCATATAATAAAAACTGAAAAAACCGAAATGAACCGAATTCCTAAACTTTTGTTTTTTTATATTTTATATTAAGTAATTTATAAGAATTTAATAAATATATAACTCAAATATTTTTGGTCAAATATATAATAATCTATTATTCTACTATTAACAAATACATTTATGTCTAAATTCATTATTTTTTGCCAACTTTTTTTTCAGCATAAAATTTTCAAGCTTAAATGGCAAAAACGAGAAAACCAAACCGAAACCAAACGGTTTCAAAAACTCCAAAAACCGAAGTTTTGATTTTCGGTTTGGTTTCAGCTGAAAACCGTACCGAACCGCACCACCCACACCCCTAAATTGTAAACAAACCGAACGAACACGAACAAGGGCGTGTTCGTGTTCGTGTTCATTTATCTAGAAAATGAACATGTTCGTGTTCGTTTGTTTAAAATCTAAACGAACAGTTCACAAACATAACTGAACAATGATAAACAAACATAAATTATTAAGTAATCAACAAATTAAAGCGACTAATTAAGTAATTAGCATCTAATTATACCTTTTCATAATGTAGATATAGAGAATACGCTACGAGAATAATCGCAATTAGGTATGTAACAATTGGCTTCAAAGCAGTTGTTCGAAGGATGATGTGATGAGTGTCAACAGCTTGTTTATGATTATCGTGTGTGTATATGAACCTACCGTTGGATATTATCGACAGATCCGCCATTGATAGCTCAGTAAGCTTCTGATCTTAATTAATATAAACTTGATAAAAAAATAATTAATTTAAATACAGACATGATTTCTGCTAAACGGGCAGGGATTTCTGCTAAAAAGGAGGCCCCTGTTAACTTTCTTACGGATCCTATTGAAGGGAGGTCTACTTTACGACCAGCTGATATTCTTGTGTTCGGGTGGGCAGGAGGGAAACACGCATGTGTGGATCTTACAGGAGTGTCTCCTCTTGTTGGGCTCAGGGACCGTGGGTTTGTTGTGGGTCAGGCTGCGTTGAAGGCTGAATCGGGCAAAGTTGTTAAACACGAGAAAACTTGTTTAGATAATCAACATGTCTTTCTACCATTTGCCTTTGATACATTTGGTTTTCTGGCTCCAGAGGCTGTGAAATTTTTGAGTAGGGTTCAGCGCGTCGTACACGGAACCTCTTCAGCTTCTAGGTCCCAAAGCTTCGTTTTTAGCAGGATTGGCTTTGCTGTTCAAAAGGGGGTTGCGGCGCAGCTTGTTGCCCGTTTGCCTGCCACTTTATTGTAATCGTTTTATAGTAAATTATATAAAATATTTAAGCTAAAAAAAAAATAAATTTTTAAATAATACTATTAAAAGTTCCTAATAAAAAAAAATATAAATAATTAGTTTTTATCACCGTATTACGAGGTTGTTTTATATTTTTTGTTCTAATATTTATTTATTTTTTAAATTTATAATTTTTTATCGTATGAAAGCTAATAATATACTTATAGGTTGATGATAAATTGTTTCACAAATAAATGAGATGTTATAACCCGGTTTAAAAGCTATATGGTTTTGATGAGACCCAAGACCCGTTTATTTTTTTTACTACAAAATTGAATTTTTAATTATAAATAATATTTATGAAAGTTAATAATATATTTATGGTTTGATGATACCCAAAACTCGTTTATTTTTTTTACTATTAAATTGGTTTTTTTAATTTAAATAATATATATATATATATATATATATATATATATCTTTTTTAAAATAAATAAGATATTAATTTCTATTATATCCTATTTTATATGATTTTTACACCAATAATTTGGTGAGAATAATTTTAATTTAATGAGATATTATAACCCGTTTAAGGAATATATGGGTTTGGTAAGACTCATACCAATGAATTCGGGAAAAATGCATGAGAAGCCTCCATTTAAAAATCAAGCAAATTTTGTGACTCTAAAAAAAGGGAAAGCGACCACATCGCGACACGTAGGATTTCTATGTCTTCGTTTATATATATGATAGATAGATTTTATTAATTATTAACTGATATGATAGATTATTATACATTTGATAAGAAATATTGAGTTAAGTATTTATTAAATTTTATAAACCATTTAGAATAAAAGAGAAAGAAAATAAAAATTTAGGTATTCGGTTCGGGACGAGGTGAGCCAACTGGGTTTTACCGGGAACGTCAAGCCAAACTCGGATTCCAGCGTGGACCCCGATCATGTCAACATAGTTGGCCTGAGTGGGGTGGCGGGGCGCGACGTGTTTGCGCAGTGAGATAGCTTAACTGTGAAAGTCACTGTTCGAAAAAAAAGAGGTATTCGGTTCGGTTTTTTGGTTTTTACATATACATAAACCAAACCTTCAGTTTTTATTTCGATTTGGTTTTTTTCGGTTTCTTGCACACCCCTAACAAAGAGTCATGTTCCTCTCATGATGACACAACAACTGTCAAGTGCTGCCCAACGATATGGTTTTCTGGGGCCAAACTCTGAAGCCAACGTGGGCCCGGTTAAAACAACATAGTCTGGTTAGAGTGAGACAACAAGACTCTCTAAACACTAAAATAAAGTTGTCGTTTTGAAAAAAAAAATCTTTCAGATATTGGTCGGGATTCCCAACTCATAAAAATGTTTGGTGATAGACTGATAGTCTTAACTTTGAATGTATATTTCTCTAGTTAGTTCATACTAACTGTTGAAGTTACGTATGTGGTTGCTGAAGAAAAATACGTATAAAATTTGGAGTTATAGAGGTAGGGTTATTTTCTCGTTTTTCTCTACTAATCATATATTGTTTTCTATAGAGGTAGAGTTAACTAGTAGAGAAAATAACTGTAGAGAAAAACGAGAAAATAACGTATAAAATTTGAAGAAAAATACGTATATGTGTAAACCCTCGGGTGGGCAAAAGTGAAATTGCACTAATTTTGACGTTATTTTACTAATCTCGTGAAAATAACGTTAAAAGTGACGGACGGTTAATCAGGCATTATTTAGTGGCGTTGATAGCTGAAAGATAAGGGTACATGCACCGATCAGCCGGTGTCCCGATGATTGAGTGCTATGTGCCTTATGTCCAAGGCTTGATGCAAAACTACTATCGAGCCGGGGGTCTCACCGGAAGCAGCCTCTCTATCCCTATGGGGTAGAGGTAAGGCTGCCTACATCTTACCCTCCTCAGACCCTACCATAGCTTTGCTATTGGTGGGATATACTGAGTACGATGATGATGATGAGAGGTAGGGTACCAAAAAGACCCAAATACCCTTAAGTATTACCCGCGAGTCAGCTGAGGGCCCCTCCCGAAACACCCACGACACATACTGATCACCCGCTTAATCGTCTAAGGAAGAAACACCCACATGACGCATGCGGAAGCATCCTGGCACCCTCAAAAGTCATCCGCAGGACGGTGTAACCGTCCGCACAAAATGACCGGAAAGCAATGCCTCAGGACAGCTGTCATTAACTAACTACTTTCTAGAAGATTTACTAAGATGCTTTCTTGGGCAATACGTGATCTCTCGGCCAATTAGTAAAAGACACCTGGCAAAGCCGTTATAACCGTGCACATAGTCATGGTTGTCTATCATCCTATCCTATGAGGACACGTGTCCAGATTGTTATACATGCACATGCAACGTATAAATTGAACCTATCATATGAGGACACGTGTCCAGGTGATTACGAGAGCATCTTCTAAAAAGGACAGCTAGCCCAATCATTTTCTCACACCATTCGGCAATAAATACTCTCTCAACTATCATGAGGTATTCACCCACTCCCACTGTACTCTCACTATTTCACTTAAATACTTTATCTTCGTCGGAATTGTACTTATTCTCACGCCGGAGGGTGGTTACGGGAAGACCCCCCTCTTGTCCTTCCCGTAACGAGTTCACGGTGTCTGTTTTGCAGGTTCTGGTCACTGGACTTCGGGAAATTAGGCTTGTATCGTACTGGTTGTTATCTGTATCCTACCGTGTAGATTCATCGAATCTAAGACTCGACAAGGGGAGTAGATCCGTGTTTCTTCATTGGCGTCATCCGTGCTTGTGTTAGAAAAGCGACAATTCTGTGTTTTTGGTTCGATTGTACGATATGAGTTTAAATCCTGAAGGGCCGACGGGAATTTCTGCGCCTACTTCACGTGTTATTGGTACAGAAATACCTGAAGGTCTTACTTCGAGTATTTTTGCACGTACCACCGCTCCTATTTAACGTACTACCGAGGTCACACCTGGAGGTTTTACTCTTGAGCGGGTCACAACCCCGGTTGGACCTGCTCTTACCGATTTGGGTTGGGTCACTGCACAAGGAACAAATCTGGGTGACCTCGAACGAATTATAAGGGGGACCCTCCGAACTCAGTCAGAATTGGATCTCGAAAATGATTCTGCCAATTCTGACCCGGTGAGAACTCATCGCCATAAGTCCAGATCTAGGGGAGCATTGTCCCCAGAAGAGTGGCTCCGTATTCAGCAAGAGAATATGGCAGCCGAATATGAACGCAGAGTGCGGAATGAGCGTTTCCATGCCCGCACGTTGACCTATGACGAATCTCTAAGGAGATCTCTCTCACCTCCACCAACGGTGAGAGGAACTCAGATTCGTTATAGTAAAACGGAACAAGAGTTGGGTGAGATTCCGAGGCTACGTCCTCGTCCTCGCATAGATATGCGTATGCCATCTTATATCGACGAATTTGATATCCATGACTCAACTTATCACCCGGGAAGTCATAGTTTTTACACTGGTGATAGCAGATTGCGTTCGCGGGAGGAGGTCAGCCGTCCGCGAGACGTAATCCGTCATACTCAATACCACAGCGATGCGGAAGAGGATTTTACTAAACCATATCGCCCAACAGCTTTTGCTGAGAAATCAAAGTTCATATCCCGCATCGCAGGAATGTCAGATGTGATGCGTTAATCCGAACGCTAACTGGCAGAGATGGAATGCCAAAATAATGGGATACTATTATGACAGCAGCAAAGTTATATGCTAGAACTGAAAAAACTTTGGGTTATAATAGTTCAAAGCAAAAACTGAAGGTGGAATTTCAAAATCCACGACCAAACAAACAAGCCAAGGGAATGATTTGGTCCAGACTCCAGCCGAATGCGGAGACACCAAAGACATTTGACGCACAATCTTTGATTGGCAATAAAAACAAACAAAATGCATCAACTCGGTTCTCTAACAGCTGGACGCCATTGTCAAAGACTCCCTCAGAAATCCTCACAACTGAGAATTTAAACTTCCGCAAACCACAGCCACTTACGAGGAGATCATTCCTGGATGCCAAGAAGCACTGCTCATTTCACAACGACATCGGGCATAACACGAATGAGTGTGTGACCTTAAAAAATGAAATCGAAGTGGCTGTGAAATCTGGCAAACTTGAACATTTAGTCGAGGGTGCAAAACCTGGGACTGGTAAGGCTCCCGTGCGAGATAACCAAGGCCCGTCCAAAAAACAAGTCAAAGACTTTAATGTTCATATGATTTAAGGTGGGTATAAAGTTGGAGGAAAAAGAAGAGAGTTAGAGGATGAGGAGTGGAGGAACGAGCCTGTGATCTTCCCGAGAATTAAAGGCGGACCATGTAACAAGAACCCCTTGATTATTACCGCTCTCTTTGGTCACTACAGATCACAATATGTCTTCTTCGACCCTGGTATTACATTTGACATTATGTACGAACAGTGCTTCGAGCAGCTCGATGAGGAAGAAAAGGAAAGGTTAAAACCAATTCATGCTTTCGTATCTGGTTTTGAAGGAGAGAAGAAGGGAAACCCCTTCGGAATTCAATTATGCTCTCTGTCCCTTCTTTCACAGAAAATCGAGAGGCGAATTGATGTACTTATTGGATCCGTCGGGACTGACGGGGCTCGAACCCGCAACGTCCGATGGATTCCGAGCCACGGAATGAATCGAGGAACTAAGGACGTTTCCAATACCAATAGCAGCTCCCGCTGAAGCAATTGTAGCAGCTTCGGCCCCTATTAGTTTTGCACATTCTAACATCTCGAGTTGATCATTCTCCTCACGCTTTTTCTTTTTCATTCACGATTTGATGTTCTGTGATATCATTCCCATTCACTCTCAGTGATGGGACTCATTCAAGAACCGAGGAAGTCGAGTTTTTGGTTCTACCAGCAACATCCAAGCATGACATTATCTTGGGGCGGGAAGCAATTGGCGACTTCAACGCTCATCCATCCACAGCTCAAGGTGCGGCCGGAGTGCCGACCCGCACCAGAGTAGCTATCATTCATGTCAATAGGCACTGCTTTACAACGGAAAGCTCAAAACCCAACAAGGTCCCAAAGCAAACTCAGAGGACCGAGCTGGAAAAGTGGGTTTTGAATAAAAAGTTCCCCGATCAGACAGTTGTGATCGGACCTGCTATCTCCGAGATAGTAAGAACCTTCTTAAAGCAGCTGTTGATCAAGAATATGGATATTTTCGCTTGGCAGCCTGCGGACATGACTGGTGTCCCGCGGAGCATTGCGGAACACAAGTTAAGGGTAAACCCGATGTTTACGCCAATTGTCCAGAAAAAGCGGAAGATGGGCCCAGAACAAACGAAAGCCATGAACGAGCAAGTGCAAGATCTTCTTCACACCGGAATCATCCGGGAAATCAAATACCAGACGTGGGTGGCTAATCCGGTCATCGTTTCAAAGAATAACGGAACATGACGGATATACATTAATTTTATGGACCTAAATAAGGCATGCCCAAAAGATTGTTATCCATTGCCAGAGATTGATCTCAAGGTAGATGTTGTGGCCCCGTTTAAATTCAAATGTTTCCTCGATGCTTACAAGGTCTATCACCAAATCCGCATGGCGGCAGGTGATGAGGACAAAGCAGCATTCCGAACCGATCAATGCACTTTCTGTTATAAAATGATGTCTTTCGGATTAAAGAACGCGGGTGCCACATATCAACGGTTGATGGACCAAGCATTTAAGAACCAGATTGGTCGAAACTTAGAGGTTTACATGGATGATTTGGTGATTAAAAGCATTGAGGAAGATCAGATGCTGAGAGATATCGAAGAAACTTTCGAGACTTTAAGAGGTATTAACATGAAGTTAAACCCGCCTAAATGTTCCTTCGGGATGGAAGAAGGAAAATTTCTTGGAGTCATTGTTATGGGTGTGGGCTTTAAAGCTAACCCGGATAAGGTTCAAGCAGTAGCTCGCATGCCTTCTCCCTCATCCCTCAAGGAAGTACAAAATCTCAACGGAAGATTGGTAGCATTGAATAGGTTCCTAGCAAACCACGCGGCCAAATCTTATCCATTCATTTCAACCTTGAGGAATTACCTCAAGAAATCACAATTTAAGTGGACCGTGGAAGCTGAACAAGCGTTCCAAAAAGTCAAGAAATGTTTAATGGAGTTGTCCACGTTGGTAGCACCACATGCGGGTGAACCTTTGACACTATACATGTCCGCTTCCGACATTGCCATCAGAGCCGTACTATTGACAGATAGAAAGAATGTCCAAACTCCAATTTATTATGTCAGCAGAACGTTGTCAGACCCAGAGACCAGATATTCAATGCTTGAAAAACTAGTCTTGGCACTGGTTTATACCGCCCGACGTCTCCGCAGATATTTTCAAGGTCACCCCATAAACGTGCTAACTGGATATAAACTCAAGAATGTGCTGAGTAAACCTGAATTGTCTGGACGGTTGGCAAAGTGGGCCATCGAGTTGGGTGAGAATGCGATTGAGTATAAACCCAGACCAACAATTAAAGGGCAGGTGCTTGCGGACTTCGTTACCGAGGTTTCGCAACACAAAGAGAAAGAATGTTTGATCGAGCAGCAACCCTAGGCGCCTCCGGAACAAGGAAAAATCTGGCCTTTGTTCACGGACGGAGCCTCAAGCAGTGAAGGGTCTAGCGCAGGCCTCAGGCTGGTCAACCCCGAAGACCATGAGTTCACATACGCCATAAAATTATACTTAAAAAGCACTAATAACTAGGCGGAATATGAGGCTTTACTAGCAGGCTTGAGGATAGCTAAAAAGCTTGGGGTAAAACATTTGGAAGCACATGTGGATTCCATGCTGATTGCAGGCCAGATTAATGGAAATTATGAAGCAAAAAACAACGTTATGGCTTCTTATCTCTCGCAAGCAAAAGACTTAATTCGCCAATTCTCCTCCTTCAACATTATTCACATCAAGAGGAGTGAGAACAAGTCCGGAGACGCCCTTAGCAAGTTAGCTTCGACGAATTTTGAGCACTTCGTTAAAGACATTCGCGTTGAAGTCCTGGACCACCCGTCTGTTCCACAAAATCAAGTTTTGGTAATTCAAACGGGCGTCGAATTACCAACAGAAAAAGTTGAGGCCCATAAGATAAAACACAAAGCCTTGAATTACCAGATGAATGATGGTACTTTATATCGGAGATCGTTCCTAGGACCGTTGTTGCGATGTGTAGAAGCGGAAGACGCAAACTACTTAATTCAAGAAGTTCACGAAGGCATTTGTGGCTTACATGCGGGCCCGAGGATGACTGTGGCAAAGTTAATGAACGCGGGGTACAACCGGCTCGGCATGCATTTAGATGCTGTGCAAGAAATCAGAAAATGTGATTCTTGCCAACGTCATGCCCCTAACACCCTGCGTCCAAAAAACGAACTGATCCCGGTAACATCTACTTGGCCGTTCTAAAAATGGGCCATTGACATTATGGGACCTTTCCTAGAAGCCCCTGGACGAGTCAAATTTTTTATTGTAGCCATTGATTACTTCACCAAATTGGTTGAAGCCAAACTGGTCGCATCAATAACAGCATCAAGTGTTAAGAAATTCCTTTGGGAATTCATTATTTGCCAGTTTGGTCTCCCACAAGAACTGGTAAGTGATAATAGGACCCAGTTTGCAGAAAGCGAACTACAAGAATGGCTGAAAGAACTCCAAGTGGTTCAAAATTTCACATCTGTAGCCCATCCGCAAGCAAACGGTCAGGTTGAGAGAACCAACCGAACGATCAAGGCAGGAATCAAAGCAAGGTTAGGAACTAAACGAACGGGCTGGGTTGACGAGTTGCCCCATGTACTTTGGGCCTTCCGCACCCAAAAAAATTCCAGCAATTCTGAAACGCCTTTTAGTCTAACCTATGGCACTGAAGCCATGATTCCAACCGAAATTGGGATTCCATCCTCAAGAGTTTTAATGATCGATGATAATGATCATGAACTCCGGATGAATCTTGACCTCCTTGAAGAGAGAAGGGAACTAGCATCGATCCGCGAGCACAATTATAAACGCCAGTTGCAAAAGTATTACAACTCGCGGGTCTAGAAATGTGAGTTCGATGCGGGAGACTTTGTCTTCCTCAACAATGAGGCTTCTGGCCAGGAGCCTCCGGGCAAGTTGGCCCCAACTTGGGAGGGACCTTATAAAGTTAAAAAAGTATTATCTAAAGGTGCCCAAGTAAGAAAAGTTGGATGAGACGGAGATCCCTAGAACTTGGAATGGAGCTCAATTGAAAAAATGCTACATATAGTCTGAAAGATGCCCTTTCTTACTTTGGCATGCGTGCCCAAATAGATTAGCAGAGTTGTGTAATTTCATTTTTTGTAATTTGGCTTATGCCTGATCTATTAAATCTTGGGTTAACCTCTTGTAATTTTGTTAATTTTGTAATCCTTTATTGACAACAACGAAGGTCCTACAAAACACTTATATTATGATGCATAAGACAAAGTGTACCGGATTAAGGAAAAACTTCTTATTATTCATCAAAGGGGATTACAGAAAAAGCAAATAATTACAACAAAAACGAAGGGGTCACGTTCATGCTGTTGCGCCCTCAGGCTCCGCATCCTCGCCTTCTGCGTCATCTTCAGACTCCTCATCTTCCTCAAGGAGATCTTTCAACTGCTCTATTCCATCTTCCTTGTCTGCAAGCTCGGATACTTGCTCCACGAAAGAAAACTTTAGATTATCAAAAGTTTTCATCTTCTGGGTAAGAATGACAGCAGTATCCTGGCCGTACACAATATGTTCTTTCGGAAGCTTGCTCTCTGAAGCAAATCTATAGCCTTCCTGAAAACCCATCTGACGGCCGGCTTGTTTGGATGCATTCAGGAGGATGGTGACGCAATCTCCAAGCTCGTCACTCCCTCGAACGTGGGCAATAGCCTGCGAGAATAATTAAACATGAATAATTACGAGCAAATTGATTATCTACAACAAGAAAAGACAAGTAACTTGGAGATTCCTTCCGCCAACAACCACTTCTTGTCCGCCTTAGTTCGGACAAGTTCCATTTTATGACCAGCACACTCCAAGGCCTGATCTCGGCTTTTGGTGGCAAGGTCAGTCAAACGCTTGTCCTTCGCTGCTGATTCAGCTTGAAGATTTTTTATCAACTCCGCCTGTTCGTCCAACTGCTTTTGGAGAACATTCTTGGCTTCCTCAGCAGCGAGACGGTTGGCCCTCTCAGCTTCTAAAGCTTGATGGTTCTCTATAGCCTCATCCATAGCCCCGAGGGCTTCTTTCTTGGCTTCAGCCAAATTAATCTCTAAGTCATCCCACTCCTCATTCATCGCTAGCCAGTCTCGGCATATTTCCTGCTTGGTGGAAATAATATTCGCCAAATGATAAGAGTTTGAGTTTAATAACTCTTGGCGAATACGGCGACGTTGTCGCTCCCTTTCTATAGGAGGAAGGCTTTCCCGCAAATATTCAAAACATACATCCACGTCGTTTAGCGTTTAATTTCGGCGTAAAGACCAACGCGGATGATGCGGGGAAGTTTCTTCCTCATGAGGAGATGGAGAGGTCTGACGCCCATAGGCAAATGTACTAACACCTCCTTGATCTCTGAAGCGATGAACATTGAAGGAAGGTGACATATTAATGTAATCAGTATCACCAACTTCCTTATTCTTCAAAGGAGAATCATCCGCTACAAGGATTGGATCTTTGGCGGTGTTAGATGGTGGAGATGGTGGAGGCGGTGGTGCTGTCGAACTCTTCAAACCTGAAATATCTTCAGAAAAGTCTTTTAGGTCTACTGTAGAATGATAATCACACATTAGACATATGTCTTATTTATAATTATTGACAAATTTGAAAAGTGTTAAACTCACCCAAGGAAATGTCTTCAGATTCAAGTTGGTGAAGACGTGATTCCAAGTCGACAAGTTTTTCCTTTTCCGACTTCTTGGATGGAGCAGCCTTGGTGTGTCGAACTTTACGCTTGCCAGCAGCATTCGAAGCACCCACACTAATATCTTGAGGCTCCTCCTCAACATTAGCATCACCAACCGTTTGGTGATCACCCTCATCACCCGCCGCCGAGTCTGCGGGTGCCTTTGAACCCAGTTTGCGGGTTAAACCTATAAACGAGGACAGGACGTTTGGGGAGTCAGTAGTATCAATAAGTGCTACTCCACCACGAGGTGATGATTCTTCACTAGAAGATAGAAGCATTATCACCCCGCTAGGAGTCATAGCAGTAAGAGGTTGAGGTTTTAGAATTCCCTCACCTTCGACGATGATCTCCTCACCTTTCGCGAACATAGCCTCATACACCATAGGCTCGGCGCGACGAGTGGAGAACAAAAAGTTGTGCCGGGTACGTTCAAGGAAAGGTAACTCGTTCGGGCAAATAGGTCGGCGCATTGATGTACATAGAAATATACATCTTTTCGGCATCAAATAATCTCTAAAAACTGTAATTTCTATCAAATAACATAGCATAAAAGGCTACTTATCATAATAAAACATAATTTCAGGTAAAACCAAGACCCGAACGAAAAAACAAGCAAAAAGACGAAGAAAAACAGAAGAAAACACAAGAAAACAAAGAAACACGCCCCCATGCCTCAAGAAACACGCCCCGATGCTTCTAAACATAAGAAAAGACAAAATCTGGAAGCAAAAGCAGGGGGCGTGCTCATCAAGCACGGGGCCGTAAGAATATAGAAAAGACAAAGAATAATTGAGCACATGTCACTAAAAACCACGGGGCCGTGCCTACCAACCACGGGGCCGTTGCCACCTCACAGAAAAGACAAAACAAATCTAGCACATGTCATAAAAATGCATGGGGGCATGCTCATCAAGCACGGGGCCGTGCCTCACTATCCAGATTGCCTATAAATAGTGGCTCATGTTGCACTCATTTGGTTTGCCTTGAAAAGAAATCTATTCGGTTCTCTCTTATAAAAACACACACTAACACTCACTTTGAAGATCTAGTGAAGGCTTGGAGATCATTACCATCAAACATCATTACCATCATTAAGATGGAAGATTCATCTATAATTGGTTAGATTGTTCCAAGTTTAATCATGTATTTGTTATCATCAATCTTCTTAATGTCTATCATCATGCTCATTATGAGCTAAACTCCTTTTACCATCTAAAATCTATGAAGAAGCTTTGTTTTACTTGATAATTAAGACATGTGATGTAGTCTAGTAAAGTACATGGTTATTTTACAATTATCTTTTGATGATATATGTTTCACCATCTTAAATCACTAATTCAAAGTTGGTGGTTGTCAATTCCATTGGCAATCGTTCATGATCGATTCATGTTCTTGAAAGATAGAAATACTTTGATACATTATCGAAACATGGATCCTTATATTGTACTTAGAAATGATGAGATATAAGTTATGATGTATTTTTCTAAACCTTGGTAATCCGAAAATGGCTTTGCTTAGGATATCAAATTAGTTAAAGAAATCATATGTTAACGGAATGTGTAATTATAACCTACATAAATCAACCAAGGGGAGGTTGTGTGATGAACTACAACTACCCGAAGTTGTTAGAATTGGTATTTGACAAATCGAAGTCAATCATAATCTTTCTACTTTACGAAACTACTTGCCAACTTAAATTGACATCATTGAGATGATATGACATTAGGAAATGGTGGACTTTAAAATGCGCATGCTATCTCCTTAGTGCAAAGATGCTCACTTAAGGTTTAAGGAGCTATCTATCATATATTGCTATGGCAAGTTTATCACATGTCCAAATATTAATTATCAATATTAAAATGGAGTGGATTCTTGATCTTAGATGATAACCTTCGCATAATTGAACAACTCGTTTAGAATTTCTTGTCTTGGTCACCTATATATTATATATAAGTATTTACATTTTATAAAAAGTTCAAAATTAACCCCGAAATGATTAAAACCTCCGATTAAATCAAAACAACGATTTATTATTAGAAACCTTTGTGTCCACGGATCGATACTTGGTTCTTACCAATACTATTCTACATATACGATAAGTACACTTGCCTATTTTGTGTGTGTTTAGTCTTTGTAGAAATCACTTTTATAAATTTAAAACACAAACTTGTGCAAAAGCTAAATATCCAATCTATCATATTTATAAGACGCACGCGCACACACATCACGCACCATCAGACTCTCCACCTTGTCTAGGAGGGTGGAAATAATAGTCCCTTCACCTATAATTGAAAAATGTCAAGAGGACGAGATAAAATTCCGGAAGAATAAAATAAAAACTTACTCTTATCATAATTTTCAAAGTATGGCTCCAGGTTGGGGAATGGCCATAAGCGGCTCATCTTAGCGTGTACCAACGCCCCCTCGTGAATCGCCCGCAGCGGCGTGGGCGTCTTGGTCAAAGTATTATACCAAGGAAGGTCAATATCAGTGGTAGAAGTAACGGTTGGGGAGGCATCATTGGCTTTGCGGCGAGCCATCGTGAATGGAATCGCATCCTCCCGAACCTAAAAAACTTGGGTTTCCATTCGTAAAGACTTCGATACCACTCAGTACTGATAGGACCCTTCTTGGTAGCATACCAACCGTACCACCCATCACGGTTTGTTAATTTGTAAAATACGGCGAACCGATCAACGGTAGGTTCGATAACATGGGCCTGACAACAGATTTCAAAATGTCGAACACGTAGCATCCCAAGAGGATGGATTTAAGACAGGTGAAGACCATAGGACGTCAGTATGGCCTTCATAAACTTTGTGTTGGGTAGCCGGAAGTTACTCGTCGTGAAAAAGTCAGTATATACGGCCATTTTTCCCGCCGGCGGGTCAGTTGCAATTGAACCGTCAACCGGACGTTCCGGACCCCACTCCGGCGCTAATCCATACACGTGGACGACGTCGTCATAATCCTTTTTCTTTAGATTCACGACAACCTCGTGAATCGCCTGAGTACCTTTCTTCTCAGCAGCCATGAGATGAATGTATGTAAGAAGTCTTTAAGATATGGGTGTTTGAGAGAAAAAGAGTTTGAAAGCGATAAGAATGAATTGGAAATCGCGAATGACTTATTTATACTCATCGCAATAAATGCGACCGTCAGACTGACATAAGAGAGAGAAAAAGCGGGCCGTTAGATGATTGACACGTCAGGCGGGAGATTCAAGAAAGTGCGAACAGGCTGTCAAAAGGCGTCATACACGTCTTGTCAGTTGTCCCTTAAAGTTCCTCTTTCCGCCACGTCATTAAAATCATCCAACTTGCAAAAATTCAAATTTCAAAAATATCTTGCAAAAGATATTATCTCCCGTACAAAATAATATTCACAAAATACAAAGTTTCCTTTCATTAATAGTCAAAAGATAGTTACACAAAATATGGAGAAACTATTACAAATCGAAAAAATCCTATCTATCTTAAGGATTAGAAGCAGATGCGTCCTCCGGTGAAGTGTCCTCAGACGAGGCGTCCTCAGACTCATCATCCAAATAGTTCCTCAATTGCTGCACGCCATCATTGGCAGAGGCTAACTCTGGAAGCATATTTTGAAGAGAAAAGACAAGGCCATCATACTCTTTAATCCGCATATTATATTCTTGCTTCACATCGAGGCCATGAAGCGGATGATTCTGAAAGGTAAGACCGGATTGAGCATACTCCATCCCTTCATTAAAACCTTTCACGTGGCCGGCCTGTGAGGAAGCAGTCATCAAATTTGCAAAGCAGTCAGTAAGCTCAGTACTTCCCTTAATATGGCAGATGACCTGACAAAATAAAAAGATAATTTATTTAGCACCACAGCATGAGGTGTGTAGTGAACAACAAGTGAGGAAAACTCACAGCATCAGGCCCTCGAGTGAGGAACCATTGATGGTCTTGCTCTGCACCCTCAACCCTCTCTCGGAGTTCTTGGAACTCCTTAACCGTTTGTTGTTTTTCGCTGAAAGCTACAGTGGCATGGGCTTCCGCCTCTTCACGAGCTTGTAAAAGGGAGTCATAGGCAGCTTGTACCTCAGCAGCACCTTTGTCTTTAAGCTCAACCTGCTCCCTTTGTAGCTTTAGCTCTGCTTCAAGTTCTTGGATTCGGTTTCCTTGAAGGGTCACTGGGCTTTCTAGAGCCGAGTTTGCTTCTAGGGCCCGCGCTAAGCCATCCTTTTTCTTTTGAGGTTCAGCCCGGGCAACTTCAAGAACGACATTTTTCCTTTCACAGGCTTCCTTCCATTGACGGGCGGCAGTAGCATTTCAATCTTGTTCACCCCTAAGGGCGATCTTTGCGTCCGTCTATTTCCACTTGGCTGCATTGGCTGCCAAGCGATGATCTTCAGCCTCTTTCTTTGCAGTCTTGACAGCTCGAGAAGCTTCACCCAGTTTCTCGCCCATTGTACGCCATTCGCATAAGATTTCCTGGCTACAGGCCAAAGTGTTAGCCAAGGAAAAAGATAAGTCAGTGTGAAGATCATGGCGGGAACGTTGACGCTGGTGCGCCATTTCTGCAGGTGGCACGCAGTGTTTGACAAAAATCATACGAGTCCCGGGGTCGAAAACCGAGACCCATTGATAATGTCCCAAGGCGGGACGAACAGATCGAAGTCATCCCCTAGATTCGCTTCCCCGTAATAACGTGAACTTGAAGCTTCAAGACGAACGGGGATCGAGGAGGACTGTTGAGGGGCACCATGCGTCGAACCTCCTCCAACCTCATGGACAGATGGTCCAAACTGGAAACTCCCACCTGCACCCATAGTCAAGGGTGAGGAAGTAGAAAAATATTGAGGAGGAGACCGAGATGGGGACTCATTAATCCTGAAACCCTCTTCGTTGACCTCAAGGTTATCATTTTGGGAACCAGCAACGTTCCCAGACTGGAACAGATAGTCTAAGGAGTTGTTAGCTCCAGACTGAAGGTTGGACCCCTCCACATTCGCTTCAGTGGGAGGGGTAGAAGGCTTATCTTCCGTTTCCTTCTCTGGAGGAGGAGATGGCTGTTTCTCGAATGTCAGGGTTGGTGATGGTAATTTCTCTGACGTATCATCCCCAACAATCGACGGATCTACACAAGAAAATCACGTTTAACCATGTATCAAGGCAATAAAAATTAAAAAATGAAACACGTACCAGTCACCGTCTTCACGCGCTCCGCAAGGTTAGATTGCGGCTTCTTTGGGCGATGAGTCCGTTGTTTCTTAGCTGTTGGTTCGCCCCTAGCACCAGCAGCACTCGTGCCCATGCCACTCGCCTGAAAGGGCGAGAAAGTCCTCTTTTGTGCCAATTCTGCCAACAGATGTAAGACAGATGAAAACTCAAAAACATCATTGGAGTCCTCCTCTCCTTGGGTAGCAGAATCGTCACTCGATGATAGAATGACGATTACCCCATCAGAGGTAAGCACATTAAGAGGAGAATGATTTAGAACATACGCACCTGTTTGAACGGTGGCGTCCGAGACTAGGGTTCGGCTCGCACCTTTGTTGGAAAGTGGAAGTTGTTCTTGGTCTTTTCAAGAACAGGCGTGTCCTCCACATCATGGATGCTCTTCCTCGTATAACCCATGTTATCAAACAGAACATTCAACATAGGACCTGGATCAAGAAGGAGAAACACAAAAGTCAGTCGTATAATCCACTTATAAAAGTAAAAGGAAGAAAGACAACTTACGATCATCCAAGCCAATGAACACGGGCTCCAAGTACGGAGACGGCCATAGGCGGCTCATGCCAGCCCAGACAAGGGCCTCCTCAGGAAATGCCAGCATCAGAGTAGGCTGGGAAACCAGGATGCGGAACCACTCTCGCCCCTCATGAACAGCCGTGACTATGTTGGGAAGTGCCTCATTAGCCGGACGTCGGACCATAGTATTCGGTACCACGTCCTCAAAAATCCAAAAGAACTTGTTCCTCCAATACCCTTGTCGGCTATAGCCTAGCATGTAAACCATCCTATACGGTTGACCATTCGGTAAAAAACAACGAATTGATCAAGGCGGGGTATCATCTCGTGTGCCGTACACACGAATTCGAAGTGACGAATTCGCATAACGACACGAGGATGCAGTTGGGATAAATGTATCCCATATCCACTCAATAACTTCATGAAAAAATTCGTCATGGGAAAACGGAAATTCCCATAGACGAAGAAGTCAGAATATACAACCATTTTGCCAGGCGGCGACAGGCTGGCTATAGAACCAGGAGAGGGAAATTCCGGTTCTCACTCCGATGGAATACCATATGTATTAAGCAGCTTCTAGTAATCAGTTTGATCCCATTGAATCTCTACTTCATCAATCTCAGACTGAACATTCGTCATTACAGTAAGATCTGGTGAAGTAGCAAGTGGTTATACGAAAAATTGAGTGGTTAAGTCAAAGGTTCGGAAAGAGAAAGCAAGATGATAATTAGAAATCAAAGGCGATAAAACTTCGAAGGAAAGTTAACTTCCCCTATTTATACTCATCGCAATTAATGCGATGGGATATGAACAGTAGAGAGAGAAAAAATCACCTAATAGACAGCCGCCACGTCACACGGGAAATTCGAAATAGGGAAAAAGTTGTACAGACGAGTACAGTGACAGCCGGCATACACGTCTTGTCACCTGCCCACGCGCCTGCGAGTGGCCAACTTGTCCTTTTTCATAATTATCAGTAACAAAAGATATTTCTTATCAACTTGCAGAATAAAAAAATCCCCAAATATGCATTATGTCCAAAATTTCACCCGCATAAAGTACTTCACGCGGAAGAAACACTGGACTGGGGGGACTTATAGAGGTAGGGTACCAAAAAGACCAAAATACCCTTAAGTACTACCTGCGGGTCAGCTTAGGGCTCCTCACGAAGCACCCGCGAGACATACGGATCACCCGCTTAATCGTCTAAGGAAGAAACACCCACATGACGCATGCGGAAGCATCCTGGCACCCTCAAAAGTCATCCGCAGGACGGTGTAACCGTCCGCACAAAATGACCGGAAAGCAATGCCTCAGGACAGCTGTCATTAACTAACTACTTTCTAGAAGATTTACTAAGATGTTTTCTTGGGCAATACGTGATCTCTCGGCCAATTAGTAAAAGACACCTGGCAAAGCCATTATAACCGTGCACATGGCCAGGGTTGTCTATCATCCTATCCTATGAGGACACGTGTCCAGATTGTTATAAATGCACATGCAACGTATAAATTGAACCTATCATATAAGGACACGTGTCCAGGTGGTTACGAGAGCATCTTCTAAAAAGGACAGATGGCCCAATCATCTTCTCACACCCTTCGGCTATAATTACTCTCTCAACTATCATGAGGTATTCACTCACTCCCACTGTACTCTCACTATTTCACTTAAGTACTTTATCTTCGTCGAAATTGTACTTATTCTCATGCCGAAGGGTGGTTATGAGAAGACCCCCCTCTTGTCCTTCCCGTAACGAGCTCACGGTATCTGTTTTGCAGGTTCCGGTAACTGGACTTCGGGAAATTAGGCTTGTATCGTACTGGTTGTTATCTGTATCCTACCCTGTAGACTCATCGGATCTAAGACCCGACAAGGGGAGTAGATCCGTGTTTCTTCAGAAGTGTTTGTAAACATTTTCTAAGTTGAGATAATCAGGTCAATAAGTGAAAGTTAACAGTGTAAAATACGAAAACCCTTGGTTTTAACTTTTAAGTAATGTTATTATATGCCAAAATAACCAATATGTTAACAAAGTGGTCATCAACAAAAAAAAAGGTAATATGAGAGCAAATAACCGAATTAACTGAATCGTAATCGAATTAACCGACTACCCTAGTCATAGTTCAAACACATGTTAAATTATTACTCGTAATAAAACAAACTTTCATTTTCTTGATTAAGTCAAACTTATCATAAATCAAACGAAAGATGCTACTTTTTATTCAACAACTCCCTTTAAAAAGAATGGTTGTCTGGGTTAAGTCAAAGTTATTACAACTGTGTAAACAACATCATCAGTGTCGATGTCACCATCAAAACTAATCTTTATTCACTAAGGAGCATCTATTTACAACCGAGTGAACTTCTTGTTAGGGGGGACAAAAAGCGAACCATAACTGAAAAATTAACCATAAAGCGAACAATACTGACCAATTATGATAAGTAAATCTGGTTGACTAGCCATTCGATTATGGTTATGGTTAATCTGACCTCGGTAACTAAATTTAACCGAAACCAAACCAAACTTTGTATGTTTGTGTTTTTTTGCAAATTTTATATATCTATTTTCATCCTTTATACCTTCAATCCAACTTCGAACATCTAAATTAATGTTAGGTTTGTAACCGAGCTTATAACACTATATTCAAACTTAAAACCGACTCATCTCAGCTTCAAAATGTCATAAGTGAGATTGCAACATCATAACCAAACCATAAAACCGAAACTAAGGAGAAATGTTGCAATAAACAATTACCCAAACTTAACCGAGACCAACACTTAACCATCCTATGATTAACCGACAACTCGTTTATGATTATGATTAACCTTCAAGTTTACATATGCATTTTATAAATGTAGAGCACAAAGGGGAACAAGAGCATGAACATGCATGAATCTTCTTTGCAATCATACATTAAAAAAAATTAATTTTATTGTTATATTCTCCAATTTCAACATTATATATGTTTACATAAATAATGATATTATTATTATTATTATTCACAAAAGTAAACTCTATGAACTATAGCATGAGATTATTATAAGATCCAAATCCACTTCCCACCACCGCTGTTGACTAGTTGACTTATCACCACCGTCCAATGGACCCCACCGCCGGCGCCGCGGCCATCGCCGGCGACCACCGCCACCACCTCCGCAACCTCTCCGACATCCAATACCGACTCGACACCGTCCGCCGCTTCCTCTCCGACTCATTAACACACAACACCACCATACCAAACCCAAACATGCAAATCATCTCCGGCGAGATCGCCGCCGCCCTCTCCGACGCAATTGATACCGCCACCGGCTTAATTACCTCAAACCCACCTCACAAACCAAAAACCCCCAATTTCCCACCACTAATTGCAAATCTAGGTGAAGAGGTAGGTCCCAGCAGAGCCCAGTTGGACCCACAAGACTCACCTTGAAGAGGGACGTCTGCGCAGAAACCAACTGGATCCGCAGGACCAACCATGCTCAGAGACGTGACGTCCTTATGCGCAGTACGCAAGCTGTTCCCGCAGGAAATGCCTCCCAATGGTGAAGGACTCTGCCTGTTCCCGCAGCTGCGGATACAAGCCATCAGGGAAGGCCACCCACGCAGCAAGGCTACACGCACAAGGCACTTAGCTCTCAATCACTCAGTGTCACCTGAAGGAATGAGCGAAGCCGGGAACAATCCCGCACAAGGGCGGGAGGGGGAATACTCCCGCCCAAATAAGCCAGTCCGTACGATACGGGAAGATCTTATGTACTGTACCTGACGAGGTATGGGCAAAAGATCTGACTAAAGATACGACAGCTTATTGACAACAGTATGGCGAGCAGCATGCTCCTGTACTGTATGTCACTATTAGCCGCTGCCTACTCACCAACTACTGCCATACCACGTGCATAGCTGGCAGTTGGTGGAAAAGGAATAGTACACAGCAGGCCTGGTCACTATCAGCCGCTGCCTACCCACCAACTACCAGCAGGGCACGTGCGTAGGCCACTGTTGGTAGAACAGGAATACTATTCAGCATGCCACACCTCCTTGGAAACCTACCTTCGGCTATAAATACCACAAATGGTATGACCATCTGATCTTATCATATCTTATCACATTATCATCATATTATACCTGATATCTGCTCTAGCAATATCTTAATATACATTTATATTTAAAGAGCAATCTAGTCTGGTTCTCACGCCGGAGGGTGGTCACAAAGAGGAACCCCCCCTTCTCAGTGACAAGCTCACGGTGTCTGTTTTGCAGGTTATCAGAAGAACCATCTTTTCTGGGTCTAACCCCTCGTGGGAAACATCTATCTAACCCCCAGGTTACCCGTAATCTGCCCGGGGTCCGGTTAGTGTTTCTTCATTGGCGCCATCCGTGCATAAAAGCTAGAACTTCATTTCTTTTCAGTTTTTTCAAACTTCTGGAAAGATGGTTAAAGAAACTCCGGTAACCACAACCCCAGCTACTGGGGGGAATACCGGCTATACAGTCTTTACAAACACTACCCCGGTTACCCAAGCCGGGGCAAGTGAAGTAAATTTTACGAACACTACCCCAGTTACCCAAGCTGGGGCAAGTGCAGAAAATAATCGCTCACTGGGATTCACCGATACCCAGTTAGAGAAACGAACAAGACTCCCCCGCCAAACACTCGATGAAGTTAAGGCATGGGCGGAGGCACGTCAGAAGGAATTCCAAGCTGAGTTGGACGAACGCTTGCGTTCCGTCCAACAGGCTGACGAATTCGAAGAATACTTGGACGATGACTCGGAGGAATCCGACATCGACGCGAACCCTCGCCATAGGGCAAAAGGGAAGCGTAAGGAAACGGACTCACAACCGAGAAGGCATTTTGGAGAAGCCTTCAAACCAAAAAACACAGGTGGAAGTCCACGTGACTTCTCCAAAACATTCAGACCAAACGTTGCAAATGCAGGAACGTCCAAATTTGCAAGGGACATTGCGGAAGCAATTGCCCCAAAAGTGCCAAACAAATGTCCAGCATAGGCACATATGATGGTATATCTGACCCAGATGATCATTTGAACAGATTCATAGCTGGGGCAACCGTCAGTAGTTGGACGGAACCTACGTGGTGTTACATGTTCCAAATGACGCCTGTTGGGGCTGCTAGAGCGTGGTTCGATCGTCTACCGGTCAACCACATCTATGACTGGGCAGACTTCCAACAGAAGTTTAGCCAACACTTCAGCCACAAAGAAAGTATACCGAGGAGCAATGGACAATCCTCAAATGCATTCGAGAGGAAGATGAATCTTTGCTAGACTTCATCACTCGCTTCAACTCGAAGAAGCTAAGTCTGGGTAACATTAGCGAAGATCTTGTTCGCGCTGCTTTTATTCAGGGCGCGAACGACCCAGAGCTCATCCGCACCTTAACGGGTAAAGATGGCATGCCATCCACATGGGATGCCATCATGACAGCAGCTAAACGCTTTGCGGAAACGGAGAAGCAACTGGGTAGAGATCTCCCACAGAGCACAAACCTCTACACCCAGAAAACAAGAGAAGACAACGTCCTTACCGCCCGATTAAACAAAAAGCGGAAGCTAGGCATTTGGCAGTCAAGGGTAAACTTTGACACCTCATCCGGCTTGCAACATCGGTTAGGCGGAATGGGTAACGTACAGTCGAACCAGAACTCCAGATGGACGCCGCTCACCAAAAGCGTCACCGAGATATTCGCCACCGAGGAGCTCCCATGGCCAAAGCCTCCAATAATCCGACATCATCCCAATGCTGATCGGAGCAAATACTGTGACTTTCACAGGACAAAAGGCCACAACACTGAAGAATGCACAGACGTAAAAGACATGGTCGAAGCATTTGTCAGAGATGGGACGCTCGCGCACCTCGTGGCGCAATGAACGCTGAGCAGGCTGATGCGTGTAGAACCCCAGCTGGGGAAAACACGAATAAAAATTCCAGCTTCAATGTGGAGACTACATGCTGCGTAAAGAACGAGATCCCGAACCAGGTGCGTATCGGCTCGATGGCACTCCCATCCCAACAACATGGAAGGGAGCTCAATTACACAGTTTGCATGTAGATCAATTCCAAATTTGTAAAGAAAAGGCCAAGAGCCACTTCTAATGGAAATGATTCTCCTTAGAACATCGACGCTG